>NW_020837946.1:39354192-39562062 GCF_003676395.1 Aethalodelphis obliquidens | reverse complement strand
GTGTGTGTGTGTGTGTGTGTGTGTGTGTGTGTGTGTGTGTGTGTGTGCATGGTAGGGAGAATAATGGCCCCCCAAAGATTTCCACATCCTAATCCCCGGAATTTGTGAATCTGATAGGTAGCAGAGCAAAGGGGAATTAGGTTGCAGATGGAATTAAGGTTGCTAGTCAACTGCCCTTAAAATAGGAGAGTATGCTGGATTGTTCAGATGGGCCCAATGTAAGGGCAAGAGTCCTTAAAAGTGGAAGATGGAGGCAGAAAAAGAGGAAAGAGTAATGTGATATGAGAAGGACTCAACATATTTTTCAGCTTTGAAGATGGATGAAAGCGGGCCACAAACCAACCAGCACAGGTGGCCTCTCAAAGTTAGAAAATGAAAGGAAACAGATTCTTCCCCAGGGTTTCCAGAAAGAAACACAGGCCAACTAACACTTTGATTTTAGTTCAGTGAGATGGTGCTGGACTTCTAACCTACAGAGCTATAAGATAATAAATTTGTTATTTCAAGCCACCAAAACTGTGGTAATTTGTTATAGCAGAAACAGAAAACTAATATAGTGTATATATATGTGTACATGTATACGTATAGGTGTGTATGTGTGTGTATATGCACATATAATTATATCTATCTACATATATACACATATATGCTGAAATAGGAACATCATCTATATGCTCTTTAACTTGCTTTTTATTTTTAAACTATCATGAGCATTTCTGTATTATTAAATATTCTGTAGCACAGTTATCATGGCAGCATACTATTCCACTGTGTTGATATGACTTATTTTTCACTCTTCCCTAGTGTTGGTAACTGAGATTCTTTTCTTTTTTCCATAATTATAAATGACATTGCACTAAATAATGTGAATCAATATCTGATAGCTTTCTTAGGATACACTGAAACTTTTACAAATTATTTTTATACAATATATATAATTATATTTTATATATACATTATATATAATTATTTTATTTTTATATTTTAAATGTCCTTACATTTAACAATATCACTATTTTAGACTTATTCTACAAAAATGGAAGAAATCTTGTCATCTAATTAAAAACTAATTAAAATTAGTTTTTGAACTGTAAGGTTTTAAATGTGACACCAAGATCCAATTCTACCCGTTGACACTTAGCACAGTTTTTGGTTGGGACCCAATGTAGGCAATAGGGATTTTTTAATTCCCTTGTCACCATGCTTCCATGAAGGACTTTCATGTTAAATGCCAGGATAAAACAATTTTCAAGTAACAAAACTGTCCCCTCTCTCCCATTTCTTTACTGCTTGGGAGAAGTGACTGACCTGACCGACACAGTTGGGAAAAAAACATCATCCAATACACCACATTAACCAAAGGCAGAACTTCTATAGAAAAATTTTGTCAAATAATCTGGTCTCTCTTTGGCTCTCCTGAGACTCCTTCTGCCATGTGGTAAATGCACTTGGTCATGTACTTTCTTATGTGGTTGGAAAACATGATATTCCAGGGCTCTGTCTAGACAGATTAGCTGCTAAAAGAAAGGGGGTTCTGGCTAGCTGAGTCCAGTGCATTCAGTAAATAGCCATTCCTTAAGAGTATGCTATAGAGTACTAAAATTTATTACTTCTCCTGGGGATTTGCTGGAGGTCTAGGATGAAGCTAGTCCTTTCTCTTCTTGTTCTTATTATAGTTCAGCAGTTCTTGAACCTAGCTGCAAAAGAGAATGATTGTGGAGCTTTAAAAAAAGAGTGATGCAACCTGGAGATTCTGATTTCGTGGATCTCATCTAATTATTTTTTTAAAGCACTCCCAAGAGATTCTAAGATAGGCCCAATATGATACCATATGAACCAACTAGCTGATGTATCTTAATGTCAAAAGCAGAGAGGAAGGAAATCATATGATGTGTCCTCACTAATAGGATTTGGTAATATTTGAAAATCCTCACAAAGTAGTATTAATCTTCCATGGTGGTGGAACTAACTCAGCAGCACTGTTTCCAACATATGTGGTTTTCCTAGCATAGCATTTTTGTAAGTAATCCTAAAGATTCAAGTCCTTATGTTAGAGCCCATTGAATTAGGAAGAGCATTTGCCTTTGCTTTCTCTTTCATATCATCCTTGCTTAGAGGATAGTCAATCGCTATCCTCTAAGCAATGGCTATCTCTATTACTGTTCCAAAATTGACTTTAATTCTATTTCCTTGTTCCTGAGTCTTTCTTTTCACCTTGCTCCAAAATCTCAACGAAAAGAAATTGAATGAGTAAAGTGAGGAGAGCAAGCAACTAGAAGAAAAAACCTATAATGGAAAAAAGGTAAATAAGTGGTGGAGAGAAAAGACATAGGGCAGAGTAGGGAGAAAATGGTGGCACTACACTATAATCTAGGTTTACTCTGTGCTTCAAGTGTGTTAAAATGTCAAAAGTAATTTACTTTCCCCATGTGTGTTACTCCAATAGGAATAAGATGTGATAGGATGGCTTAAACAACACAGAACTGCACGAAACCAAAAACTAATTTATCATTTCTTATCTGTTCCTCTAAATCACAATTAGTCATCAGGATGAGCTATGTTAAAAATCTAGCTTCTCATTGAAAAAATGTTGCCTTCATCCATATGTAACTCCTATTTCCTACACAAACACCTATGCACTTTTCCCTCTACATACGTGTCTGTATATGAAATGGGAGTTACATATGAATGAAGGTAACACTCTTTTTCTCCCTGTGCATTTTTTAATGTATCTATCCATCAGTCAATGGATGGACAGATAGATAGGGGTTCCACATTACTAATGTCTGCTCCATAGACTTTATATTAGATTATTATTGTTATTTTTCTTATTTTTTTGGCTGTGTTGGGTCTTAGTAGTGGCACATGGGATCTTCGTTGTGGCATGTGAGATTTTTCATTGTGGCACGCAGGCTTCTCTCTAGTTGTGGCACAGGGGCTCTAGAACGTGCAGGCTCAGTAGTTGCGGCACACGGGCTTAGTTGCCCTGTGGCATGTGGGATCTTAGTTCCAAGACCAGGGATGGAACCTGCGTCCCCTGCATTGGAAGGCAGATTCTTAACCACTGGACCACTAGGGAAGTCCCTATATTAGATTCTTAAATGCTTTATTCTCTACTGGAAAACCTAACATAATCAAAGAATGTTTACACTAGGCAAATTTTATTGATGGCTAGTCTGAACTTATTTTACAAATAATGAAAGTCAGGAACACAGTTTCCAAGGTCAAATCACTATTTAGTGATGACCTATAGCAAAGATTTTGATGAGTAACAAATCTCTTTCTTCATAATATGCTGTTATGAAGAATGAAATGGAGTAGAAAAGCAATTATATTGAAATATTTATATGAGGAAATCCTAACTTTGGCAGTCCTGAGACATGATAAACATCTGAGAAATATAATATGGTTATTTTATCTCATATGTAGATGGAGTAAAAGGCTGCTTACCTAGGTGTTGTGATCTGAAAAGTCTAGGAGTCACCTCCCCATTCCCACCCTCATTCAGCCCCTGCAACCAGACGGGGCCTTGAAACACTGCCAGAAATCCATATCCTGCAGAAGCAATTATTCAATAATCAATTATTTATATGTCTTTATATTTCTATAACTAAATCTATTTGTTTGTTTATAATAAATATCCTGTCTTCATTTGGCCATCAGTAGTAGAGATATACTTGTAAATCTTAGATGTTCTTAAAATTCATGAAAATTAAATTTCACAATCTGAGCAAGACTTAGTCAACACATTCTTGTGTACACATAAAACTCAAGCACTTAAAACTTAGAAGTAGAAAACAAACAGCATCTTGGCTATTTGTAAAACAAGTAATTATCGCTATACTATAGTATGTTAGTACATGCTTGTGTTGTTTAAACGCAATCAAAAAATGCTCAAAAACTTTTCAGAAGATTTTTTTTCAATATGGGAAAGCTAGTCAAACAAACTGTTAAGATTATCTTGATATATATAAAGAGAGCTGTAGGCATAGTATATTTTTCATGCACACATGTAGAATATTTATATGGAATATATATTATATGAGCCCTTAAGTATATCAGTATGTGTATATATATACATGCATTTCATGTCAAGACAATGGATGTGTAAAAAGTAGCTATATGAGAATTTGATGATTAAAACTGTAATCACACATTCCATTTAATAAAACTCAAACAAGTTTTATTCTACTGTAGCTAATATGCCATTCTTGCCAACTACTTCAGACTCATATCTCAAAAGCTTAATGGCTAAACCTTTAGACATTTAATATGCCACCATGTCTTGAGAAATGAGCAAGACATGCTTGATTAGTTTAAAAATGAAGTGTGCATTTCTATGAGACTATTTAGCAGGCTATGGCTTATGTGGGTAAAATGTCAGGATTTTAAGTTTGATGTGAAGTCAGTGTCTTAAGATCAATTAACTTCAAATTTATTAAGAAAAGAAGAAATCTATCATTTGGCATATTTTGAAACACACAAAAAATATTCAATGAGGATGACAACACATTCAATTCACTATGCACCGTCAGAGAGACTGTCAAATGACTCCAAAATCGTTGATGCTTCATAGCTCTTATACGTGTCTTCACCAGCTTTCAATATCACTTCTTTTACGACATTGTGCAATCCAGTACTTGTGTTCTGAGTACCTTGAAGTTTAATGTACTTCTATTTTGAGGCATTTACTGAATTGTATTAAGAACCATGGGGCTTGGGTTATAGAAGCAGTATCATTTTTCTTTATTCCATTAAAAAGGTCTCTCATCTTTTTCCTATATATTTTCCCTAGCTAGAAAAGAAAATATTGCTGTCACTTTCAGTGGGGTTTGCCTTTCATCTCACAGTAGCATTTCACATCTCTAAGTGGTATCCAGTTTATTTGTATTCCAATGCCACTTCAGTGAAGCATGCCTCTCTGTCAACTGAATGCAAGCTTCAGGTGCCTAGTCCTTGGAAGCCATGCCATGAACAAATTGACAATATCAACTGTAGCCAGTCATCTTGCAGGTAATTTCCACATACCTGCTGGAGAAGAGTTCTCAAAATTATTCAGGAGCACTACTGATAATATTTTTAGAATAATCTAAGATTCTTTTCCTTGACTTTCTCAAACTATGATATTTTATTGTCAACTCCCTGTCATCATATTGAAGATGCACTTTAGCATAACTTTAATTCCAGGAAAATGGTTTTTATTTAATGTTATATTTTTAATCTTTTCAAATCTTTCAATTTACTATTAAGAATCAAACTTTAATGAATCCCTATAATTTAAAATTTTACAATAACTGAAATCTGAGGGGTAACCCAGAATTACAACATACACAGCATAACACAGTATAACAACAACATATTATTCCTATCCTATTTCTATGTTATTGGTTTTTTTTGTTTTTTTGTGTGTTTTTTTGCAGTACGCGGGCCTCTCACTGTTGTGGCCTCTCCCGTTGTGGAGCACAGGCTCCAGACGCACAGGCTCAGCGGCCACAGCTCACGGGCACAGCCGCTCCGCGGCATGTGGGGTCTTCCCTGACCGGGGTACGAACCCGTGTCCCCTGCATCGATAGGCGGACTCTCAACCACTGCACCACCAGGTAAGCCCTATGTTATTCTTTTTACTCATTCACTCCTAAAAGATTCAATAATTATACAATATTATGTGATTGGTATATCTTATTTTAAAATATCCCCTTCAGTTTATTGTAGATTGACTGCAAAAATGCCCAAATTCTCCAAAAATGCCCAAATTCTCCAAATTCTCCATTTTTTCTCAGTAACGTTGCAGCTCTCCTCCCTTTATGGCTCAGAATCTGTCCCACTACCCCCTTGAATCTCGGCTGGCTTTGTGACTTCCTTTGTCCAAACAGAATGGAATGGAAGTGACAGAGTGCCAGTTTCAAATCCAGGCTTTAAGAGCTTTTGTGTACCTCCATGCTTTCTTGGGACTCTGCCTCTACCATGAGCTCAAGCTCAGGCCAGGCTTCTGGAGGATGAGATACAACTTGAAGCAGAATCAATTTATTCAGTAGAATCACCTATATCAACATGTCCACACCCAACCCCAGGTGACCACAAATGATGATTAAGCCCAGACAAAATCACCTGAGCCTAGTCCAGGCAACCCATAGACTCATGATAAATAATATGTTATTGAAATATGTGCCTAGACAAAATGCAAAATGGAATACCTCCTTACATTTGGGTAAGACACAGCAGAGTCAGGTCAAAGAGAAAGCATGACTTTTAAAAAATCTTTCTGAAAGATAAAACTATGTCTAGTCATACTCATTTCCTCTGAAAAAAAAAAAAGACCTTATTTGATTTCCTAAATCAATATCTTATGTTCAGTTACCACTGAGGAGTTGTAAAATGCAACATGGAGAAACTGATATTTGGACTAGGCTTTGAAGAGGAAAAAAGAATTTGTAAGATGAAGAAGGAATGAAGTAGCTTTAATGACAGAGTGAACCAAAGATGAGCAAAGATGAAAAAATGAACTTAGCTGAAATAAAGTTGCATATACAGGCTAGTGGATGATGAGACTAAAAATTGGGTTGGGACTAAATTGTAAAAAGCTTTCTCAGGCAAGTCAAGGAACTTGAATCCTGGGGACATTAAGGAGACTAATGAGAATTTTTGATAGAGAAATGACAATAACTCAGGAGACAGAATGGATGATGGTTTAAAGGAGGGTGAGATTAGATATAGGGAAATCAGATAAAGTGGCTTACCCAAAGGGAAAAAAATGATGAAGACTTCAAAGGCAGTTTCAGAAAGGATGAAAAGAAGAACTAAAGTCAATAAATTTTCAAAGTTAGAATTCAATGATTTTTCAGAGTTAGAATTCAATAATTTTTCAGAGTTAGAACTGATTAAAGTAGGTTAAGAAAGAGGGAAAGAGAAGGGAAAACACAAAAGCCTAGCATTCCCCCAGATTCCAGATTAAAAGATGGCGCGGACTGTAGTATTTTCATTCAAATAGAAAATATTAGAATAGAAACCTGCTGTAAGAGGAGAAATAACACATTTGGTTTTAACATATTAATTTTGAAGTAGCTTCAGGATATACAGGTTTACATGGCAATTGAAAATACAAAAATGATTGGGATTGACATATACACAGTATTGATACTATGTATAAAACAGATAACTAATGAGAACCTACTGTATAGCACAAGGAACTCTACTCAATGCTCTGTGGTGACCTAAATGGGAAGGAAATCAAAAAGAGAGGGGATATATGTGTACATAGAGTTGATTCACTTTGCTGTACAGTAGAAATTAACACAACATTGTAAAGTAACTATATTCCAATAAAAATGTTTTAAAAAAAGAAAATACAAAATGATATTCAGGGATAATGTTAGAGTAAGAAAAGTTAGAATAAGAAAAGAGAATTAAAGAATTGAACTCTGGAGAATACAAAAATCCAAAGGACAAGCAAAGGAGACACTATTAAAGGACCCTTACAAGCAATTTTCAGATGTGGATAAAAATTTTAAGAAAAAAAATCCTGGAAATTAATGGTACAAATTCTTCAAGGAGAGGGTGATCAACAGTATCAAGGGCAAAAGATGAGTAAGATGAGGTTTAAAAGAGCAGCTCTATTGGCAATTAAGAGGTGACTATAGGAAGACAGCTTCATCAGGCACTAAACATTCCCAGTTTAAGAGTAATTAATAGATAGATAGAAATTCAGGATTTGAAAAAAGCAAGCCTAGGCTACATTGTCATAAATTTTGGTAAAGAATTGAATAAGGGAAGTAGGGCTTGAAGGAAAGGTAGATAAAGGATGAGAATATTTGAGCTTCCTTGAAGGCTTAGGAGAAGTGACCCCTGAAAAGACTAGCTGGGTTTCACAGACCTAGCAGAAGATTGTCTCTAGGGTACAGGAGAAGCAGCTACCTTTGTAGATAAGAGAGAGCACCTCAGCCTCTGGGTCAGAAGAGAAGAATGAACATGAGGACAGTAGTATTCAGAAGAGGGAATACAAAGTTACAGGATTTCCCACCTGATAATCTTGGCTTTCTTGTGAATTAACGATCTATTGAGTGTGATTGTACTGTAAGTACAATAGGATCCAGAATAAAGGTTTTGGTATAGATATTATGGAAATTTAAATGGAAGTTGAAAAGAGAAAAGAAAAATGATTCCAAATAGTTCTGAAGGCTCAAATGAGATTGGAGAACTCTTAAGTTTATAGTCGTAAAGATGTGCACTGATCTGTGTAAAGTCCAGGGGTAGCAGTGGAGGTGGTAGACGGTTGGATTCATTTGAGTGAGAACAGAAAAAAATAGACTGGTAAGTCAAGACAGGAGCCTGGAGTGAAACCAGAGTACAGCTTATATATACAAGGAGGATTGAAAATGCAAGGTATATGCTCTCCAATTCCATTCTACTATGGTGCAAACTAGCCTCTAACATGGCTTTTTCATATGTAAAAAGTTAGATTTTTAACTGGCTTATGTCTGTTCTACTTAAACACTAAGTACCGTTTTTTTCTGGTTTCAATATTTCATTATTATAGCTCTTTTAGTGAGCATTCACAATTACAACCTACATAAAACATGATTTCTTCTATTAATAAGGGACTGCTTTATTTACCTTTCCCAAGCTAAGCTAAATGTCAGGCATAGTTCAACAAAATAAATCTAAAATTCTCGATAGGCACAAATGCTTATTTTATTAATGCCAACTCTAACTCCAAATTAAAATCATATGGGATTGACATTGTGTACATATTTCAGATAAACTAATTTTGTTTTTTAATATCAAATACATAAGGAGAGTAATTAAAGCATCTGTTGCCCTTTTCTCCTGGTTTTATATGCATGGACTTAGAAGGTAATAATTAAAAAGAATCTGCTTAACTCAAACACAGACAACATAAAAATATGAAAGTAGATAGACAGATGGGAAATAGATGGATAAACAGAAGGCCATATCACTTTGGAAAAATAAAGTGAAAACTTGCTTGTCATTCTAATTAACATTGAACATCATTCTTTAATCTTGCACCTTGGAACAAAGATAACAGTTTAAGTACTAAGACATAATATTGTAACTTATAGTCCTTAAACCCAAAACAAGAGTCCTTAAACCCAAATTTCAAGGTTTTCACTCCAGATGTTGAACAATTCTAAAGACTGTTGATATGAGTAACTTCTATGTGTATAGCAGGAAACTGATACAATCTTACAATGCATATATTGATAAACCAAAGAAATCTATTAACTATTTCACCTTCCCCATTCAAAACTGAGGTTCAGGGAAGAATACTGTTTTTAAAGGGACTGAAAGAATCAGGTAGAATTGAAGAACACGGTCCGAAATATAAGTTCAATCCTGGGGACTGACCAGTATGTGAAAGTAAAGGGAGTAATGCTGACAATAACTCTGAAAAAAATTTAGGCTTATTCTCATGTTTGATTATCCTTAGAGAAGAGTCACAGAAAGAACCCCTGGAGTTTAACAGTTAGGGCCATTAGATCCCACATTTGATGGGCTATTTCAAGACAGATGGGAAGCAAAGGTCATTAACATACTTCCTCCTAAAATCCATCAAGATTGGTTCAGAAACTAGACAGGGCTGAGACGCAGATAGAGAAAGAGTAGGCACTATAACAAGGAGAGAGAAGCTTGAGGCAAAAGAAGTGAATCTGGTTTACATATTAAAAAAAAATAAAGACATTGGGATTAGCAGATACAAACTACTATATATAAAATAGATAAACAACAAGGTCCTACTTATAGCACAGGGAACTATATTCAATATTCTGTAATAAACCATAATAGAAAAGAATCTGAAAAATATATATATACAGACAGATAGATAACTAAATCACTTTGCTATGCACCAAAAACTAACACATTGTAAATCAATTATACTTCAATAAAAAAATAAAATAAAATCATTAATGTTTGTTTGACTTTATACTGGGTCTATACATAAGTCTCAAAATATAGTTTAACAAAGAATAAGAGGCCAATATAGGTAACACTGTCATTAATATAGTAGTGTCCTCATTTCTGTGGTCCACCACTGGGTAATAGAGCTCCCTAATAAAGTTTGGCAATGACTGCCAATTAAGTCACAATTTGGCCACATGTAGCTATTCCAAGCTTATTTTTTATAACCATAGGTCAATATATCCAGGAGTAGAGAAGAAGAAACCATACTGAACTTTTCAAGAACAAAGATTGTGTCTAATAATATTTGTGGTCTTTCAGCATTACATAGTATCTGGAACATAATAAATGATCAAAACAATGAAATGAGAAGTATAGCTTGCTTATGCTCTTATTTTTATTTAAATATAATTTTATTTTATATTAGTAATACAAAATATGTAACAGGGCTTCCCTAGTGGCGCAGTGGTTGAGAGTCCGCCTGCCGATGCAGGGGACACGGGTTCGTGCCCCGGTCCGGGAAGATCCCACATGCCGCGGAGCGGCTGGGCCCGTGAGCCATGGCTGCTGAGCCTGCGTGTCCGGAGCCTGTGCTCCACAACGGGAGAGGCCACAACAGTGAGAGGCCCGTGTACCACAAAAAAAAAAAAAAAAAAGTAACAAAGTTTGGCTATGTTTATGAGATATGAAGTAACATACCTGGGAAATTCGTTGATAGCCAATAAGAGCATAATGACAGAAAAAAATACTTTAATCCACAGAAATTAAATATAAACCATTGAAAACATAAATAGATAAATGTAAATAGGCTTTAAAGTAAACAGGCATTAAAATATTGTTAGTTCTGTATGAAGCCAATATAACTGCTAGAATGATTAAGAGGTAGGCTCTGGAATCAAAAAGGCCTGGATCTGAATCCCATATGCCCACCTCGCTGACTCTGATCATCAGGTCTGGGATTTTACTTTACTTACAAGTCAGCCTGTAACTATGTGATGGATACTAGCAGAAGACATGAGATTTCTGGGTCAGAGACAATTGTCTTTATTACTCACAGTACAAAAAGGAGCGTAAGTGTCATCACATTTGCATGGGATCTTTTTGCCCCAATTTCCACAGGGACAAAACGATAAACTAATATGGATGCTACATGAGCAGCAGGATTTCACCACAGCTGAAGAACACTGAGTTTGGGGAATCCACAGTTTTTAACAGCAATTCAGTAAGCATGTCTGTTCTTTGTCCAAGGAAGGGGAGAGCCATTACCTCATTTCTCAACCTTGAGAAACAAACCTAAAAAATAGTAATAGCAGTCAGGGACTTGCAGTCTGGCATACTCAGCAAGATTTGTAAGAGTGAAATAGACCCAAAGATTACTGTCTCTCCATACACAAATGTTAGGCAGATCATTTCAACTCATTCACTTTCTCTCCTTTTTAATCTGTTTTTTTGTGACTCTTTCAACAGCATTTTTATTGTCTATCTCTCCCACAAGAATGAAAACCCTAGAGAGATTGGTTCAGCATGGCAGAGTAGAAGGGCGTGCACTCACTCCCTCTTCTGAGAGCACCAGAGTCACAACTAACCGCTGAACAATCATTAACAGGAAGACACTGGAACTCACCAAAAAAGATGCCCCACATAAAAAGACAAAGGAGAAACCACAATGAGATGGTAGGAGGGGCGCAATAACAATAAAATCAAATCCCATAACCACTGGGTGCGTGACTCACAAACTGCAGAACAATTATACCACAGAAGTCCACCCACTGGAGTGAAGGTTCTGAGCCCCATGTCACACTTCTAAACCTGGGGGTCCGGCAACAGGAGGAGGAATTCCCAGAGAACCAGACTTAGAAGGTCAGCAGGATTTCAGAACTTTAACAGAACTGGGGGAAACAAAGACTCCACTCTTGGAGAGCACAAACAAAGTACTGTGTGCATAAGGACCCAGGGGAAGGAGCAGTGACCCCATAGAAGACTGAACCACACCTACTTGCTAGTATTGGAGGGTCTCCTGCAGAGGTGGGAGTGTCTGTAACTCACCACGGGGACACGGACACTGGCGGCAGAGGTTCTGGGAGGTGCTCCTTGGCATGAGCCCTCCCGGAGTCCGCCATAGGCCCCACCAAAGAGCTGGGTAGGCAACAGTGATGGGTTGCCTCAGGTCAAACAACCAACAGGGAGGGAACTCAGTCCCACCCAACAGCAGACAAGTAGATTAAAGTTTTACTGAGCTCTACCCACCATAGCAACAACCAGCTCCACCTACCACCATTCCCTCCCAGCACGAAGCTTGCACAAGCCTCTTACATAGCCTCATCTACCAGAGGGAAGACAGCAGAAGCAAGAAGAACTAAAATTCTGCAGCCTGTGAAATGAAAACCACATTCACAGAAAGACAGACAAAATGAAAAGGCAGAGGACTATGTACCAGATGAAGGAACAAGATAAAACCCCAGAAAAACAACTAATAAAGTGGAGATAGGCAACCTTCAAGAAAAAGAATTCAGAATAATGATAGTGAAGATGATCCAGGACCTCGGAAAAAGAGTGGAGGCAAAGACCGAGAGGATGCAAGAAATGTTGAACAAAGACCTAGAAGAACTAAAGAACAAGCGCTGAAAAGAATTAAAAAACAAACAAAGGAAATAAACGATACAATAACTGAAATGAAAAATACACTAGAAGGAATCAATAGCAGAATAACTGAGGCAGAAGAACAGATAACTGACCTGGAAGACACAATGGTGGAATTCACTGCCATGGAACAGAATAAAGAAAAAAGAATGAAAAGAAATTAAGACAGTCTAAGAGATCTCTGTAACAACATTCACATTATAGGGGTCCCAGAAGGATAAAAAAGAGAGAAAAGACCCAAGAAAATATATGAAGAGATTATAGTCGAAAATTTCCCTAACATGGGAAAGGAAATAGCCACCCAAGTCTAGGAAGCACAGAGAGTCCCAGGCAGGATAAACCCAAGGAGAAACACACCAAGACACATAGTAATCACATCAACAAAAGTTAAACACAAAGAAAAATTATTGAAAGCAACAAGGGAAAAATGACACATAACATACAAGAGAACTCCCATAAGATAGCTGATTTCTCAGCAGAAACTCTACAAGCAAGAAGGGAGTGGCATGATATATTTAAAGTTATGAAAGGGAAGAATCTACAACCAAGATTATGTGGCAAGGATCTTATTCAGATTTGACGGAGAAATCAAAGCTTTACAGACAAGCAAAAGCTAAGAGAATTCAGCACCACCAAAGCAGCTCCACAACAAATGCTAATGAAACTTCTCTAAGTGGGAAACACAAAAGAAGAAAAGGACCTACAGAAACAAACACCCAAAAATTAAGAAAATAGTAATAGGAACATACATATTGATAATTACCTTAAATGTGAATGGATTAAATGATCCAACCAACAGACACAGGCTAGCTGAATGGATACAAAAACAAGACCCGTATATATGCTTTCTACAAGAGACCCACTTCAGACCTAGGGACACATACAGACTGAAAGTGAGGGGATGGAAAAAGATATTCCACGCAAATGGAAATCAAAAGAAAGCTGGAGTAGCAATACTCATACCAGATAAAATAGACTTTAAAATAAAGAATGTTACAAGAGACAAGGAGGACACTACACAATGATCAGGAGTCAATCCAAGAAGAATATAACAATTATAAATATATATACACCCAACATAGGAGGACCTCAATACATAAGGCAAATGCTAACAGCTATAAAAGAGGAAATCGACAGTAACACAATAATAGTGGAGGACATTAACACCTCACTTACACCAGTGGACAGATCATCCAGACAGAAAATTAATATGGAAACACAAGCTTTAAATGACACAACAGACCAGATAGATTTAATTGATATTTATAGAACATTACATTTGAAAACAGCAGATTACACTTTCTTCTCAAGTGTACATGGCACATTCTCCAGGATAGATCACATCTTGGGTCAAGCTTCAGTAAATTTAAGAAAACTGAAATCATATCAAGGATCTTTCCCGACCACAACGCTATGATTAGAAATCAGTTGTAGGAAAAAAAAACGTAGAAAACACAACCACTTGGAGACTAAACAATACGTTACTAAATAACCAAGAGATAACTGAAGAAATCAAAGAGAAAATCAAAAATACCTAGAGACAAATGACAACGAAAACACGACAATCCAAAACCTATGGGATGCAGCAAAAGCAGATCTAAGAGGGATGTTTATAGCAATAAAATCCTACCTCGAGAAACAAGAAAAATCTCAAATAAACAATCTAACCTTACACCTAAAGGAACTAGAGAAAGAACAACAAACAAAACCCAAAGTTAGTATAAGGAAAGAAATCATAAATATCAGAGGGAAATAAATGAAATAGAAACAAAGACGACAATAGCAAAGATCAATAAAACTAAAAGCTGGTTCTTTGAGAAGATAAACAAAATTGTAAAACTTCAGCCAGACACATCAAGAAAAAGACGGAGAGGATTCAAATAAAGAAAACATAAAATGAAAAATAAGAAGTTACAACGGACACACAGAAATACAAAGCATCCTAAGAGACAGCTACAAGCAACTCTATGCAAATAAAATGGACAACCTGGAAGAAATGGACAAATTCTTAGAAAGGTATAACCTTCCAAGACTGAACCAGGAAGAAATAGAAAATATGAGCAGACCAACCACAAGTAGCGAAATTGAAAGTGTGATGAAAAATCTTCCAAAAAACAAAAGTCCAGGACCAGATGGCTTCACAGGTGAATTCTATGAAACATTTAGAGAAGAGCTAACACCTATCCTCTCAAACTCTTCCCAAAAATTGCAGAGGAAGGAACAATCCCAAACTCATTCTACGAGGACACCATCATCCTGATACCAAAAACAGACAACAATACTACAAAAAAAGAAAATTACAGACCAATATCACTGATGAATACAGATGCAAAAATCCTCAACCAAATACTAGCAAACAGAATCCAAAAGCACGTTAAAAGGATCATACACGATGATCACCTGGGATTCATCCCAGGGATGCAAAGATTCTTCCATATACACAAATCAATCAGTGTGATACACCATATTAACACATTGAAAATAAAAACCATATGATCCTCTCAATAGATGCAGAAAAAGGTTTTGACAATATACTACACCCATTTATGATAAAAACTCTCCAGAAAGTGGGCACAGAGGGAACCTACCTCAACATAATAAAGGGCATATACAACAAACCCATAGCAAACATCATTCTCAATGGTGAAAAACTGAAAGCACTTCCTCTAAGATCAGGAACAAGACAAGTATGTCCATCTCACCACAATTATTCACCATAATTTTGGAAGCCATAGCCAAGGAAACAGAGAAGAAAAGTAAATAAACGGATTACAAATTGGAAAAGAAGAAGTAAAACTGTCACTGTTTGCAGATGACATGATGCTATACACAGAGAATCCTAAAGATGCCACCAGAAAATTCCTAGAGCTAATCAATGAATTCGGTAAAGTTGCAGGATACAAAATTAACGCACAGAAATCTCTTGCATTCCTATACACTAATGATAAAAAATCTGAAAGAGAAATTAAGGAAACAATCCCATTCACCAATGCAACAAAACAAATAAATTACGTAGGAATAAACCTACCAAAGGAGACAAAAGACTTGTATGCAGAAAACTATAAGATGCTGATGAAAGAAATCAAAGATGACACAAACAGATGGAGAGATATACCAAGTTCTTGAATTGGAAGAATCAATATTGTGAAAATGACTATACTACCCAAAGCAATCTACAGATTCAACGTAATCCCTATCATATTACCAATGGCGTTTTTTAAAGATCTAGAAAAAAGATATTAAAATTTGTATGTAGACAAAAAGACCCCAAATTGTAAAAGCGATCTTGAGAGGACAAAACGGATCTGGAGGAATCAGACTCCCTGACATCAGACTATACTACAAAGCTAGAGCCATCAAGACGATATAGTACTGGCACCAAAACAGAAATACAGATCAATGGAACAGGATAGAAAGCCCACAGATAAACCCACGCACCTATGGTCAACTAATCTATGACAAAGGAGGTAAGGCTATAAAATGGAGAAATGACACTCTCTTCAATAAGTGGTACCATGAAAACTGGACAGCTACATGTAAAAGAATGAAGCCTCTCTTGGTAGTCCAACAATCTTTTTCAATGTATCCTAAATGTGACCCAGGGTTAAATACTGGGCTGGCCAAAAAGTTCGTTCAGGTTTTCCTGTATGATGTTACAAAAACCCGAACGAACTTTTGGGCCAACCCAATAATAAAACTGTGTTTTGGGCTTCCCTGGTGGCACAGTGGTTGAGAGTCCACCTGCCGATGCAGGGGACACAGGTTCGTGCCCCGGTCTGGGAAGATCCCACATGCCGCGGAGCGGCTGGGCCCGTGAGCCATGGCCGCTGAGGCTGTGCGCCCGAGCCTGTGCTCCGCAACGGGAGAGGCCACAGCAGTGAGAGGCCCACGTACCACAAAAAAAAAAAACAAAAAGAAACTGTGTTTTACATGTATCCAGTTTGGGATAACACATTATCAGGCAAAGGTTTTGGAAGTTTACTGTGAGCGATGCTATACAAAGTGGAGTGATTGTTCTTATTCTGGAGTCCTATACACTATTGTCCTTGCTACACCTGGGAACAATGATCTTTTAGTCAGTTATAATTCAACTCCATTACCAAAGAAAGGAAACGTATTGATTTGAGATGAGAATTTCTCCATCTGCCTTTGGAAAGATATTTTCCCCCACTGCTCCAGACCAGGGTTGGTAGCACATTCTTAGCTCTAGAGAGTATAAAGTTCTCACAAAATCCTTTGTATTACCTGAAACTGGCCTAGATATAACTGATATTCAAAAACTATTAGTATGTGTGCAATATGGAGAATGAAAGCTAAGGAACCTAAATGATATAAAAAAATAAAAGGGTACAATATCCCTCGCCAACTTTTTTTAAATAGAGAAAACTACTTATGAGGAAAAAAAAATTTTTTAAACATCATCGCAGTATTCTGGCATTGGTGGGGAGGGTGTGGTGGAAGAAGAATATATACCAGAATATCTTGTGGATTTTTATCAGTTATTCTTCCTCTCCACTGAGGACAAAATAAGAAGCTATGAGCCTAAGTTGCTGCAAGAGAGATTTAGCTGGGATGTAAACAAGAAATTCTTGACAAGAGGAGCACTGCTAAATATGCAAAAAAATTATAGAGGAAGGCTCAGTTCTCTGTATATGAGATAAAATTTCACATCTGAGATCATGAAAATGTAATCCTCTTGTGTATCAATGCAAACTGGAAAGAAAATTTCACTTCAAGGGTCTTATAACTGAACAATTCTATTATTCCATGCTGAAGCAATGATGTAATGATTTGTTTTCACGAATGTCTAGAAAAATTTCGTTTTTAAAAATCATTTATTCATAATATTAATAACTAATGTAACTGCAGTGCTTTATAGTTTGTAGTTTTTATAAATGCTTAAATCTGTATTACTATTTGATCAATCAAGGTAAAAGAAAAGTTTTAATAAATAAGCCAGATAGTACCCATTCAAAATATCCTTGTCCTTAACATAATAATAATTATTCCTTGGAGGGCATGGCAAAGATGGTGAAGTAGGAAGACCCTGAGCTCACCTTCTCCCACAGGCGTATCAAATTTACAACTATTTACAAAGCAACTATCAATGAAAATGACCTGAACACTAGCAGAAGAGATTTACCACAAGTAAAGATACAAAGAAGAAATCAAAACAAATGGGTAGGAGGAGCAGAGATGTGGTACAGTCAAGACCCAAACCTCCAGGTAGGCAACCCACAAATGAGAGGATAATCACAATTACAGAGGTCCTCTCCAAGGAGCAAGGGGTCTGAGCCTCATATCAAGCTACCCAGTGCAGGGGTCCTGCACGAGGAAGATGAGGCTCCAGAACATCTGGCTTTGAAGGCCAGTGGGGTTTGCATATGGGAAAGCAAGAGGACTGCAGGAAACAGAGATGCTGCTCTTAAAGGGTGCACACAAAATCTCACTCTCTGAGTACCAGCACAGAGGCAGTAATTTGAAAGAAGCCTGGCTCAGACATTTACTGATCTTGAAGAGCCTCCCAGAGAGGCAGGAGGCAAGTGAGATGTCCCCCTGGGGACATAAATTTTGGCACTAGCCATTTGTGAAAGCTCATTCAACCACCAGGAAACTGGTGCTAGCTAGCACCATTCTGGAGTCCTCCCTCTAGCTTATTAGTGACTGGGGCTTATCTGGTTATCCGTGGTCCCAGGACCCCATAAGCTAAGCAGCCAGAAGTGCAAGGGCCCAGCCCACCCACTACTAGGCTGGCACCAGCCCCTGATCCAAAGGCCCCCAAAGCCAGCGACCCAGAGACTCAGCCCCATTGACCAGTGGATCAGCATCAGCCTTAAGCACCCTGGGAACCACAAGCAACCGTCTCAGGATACGGCCCCACACACCAGCAGTCAGTCTCCTACATAAGGCCATTTTTCCAAGATCAGGAAATGTTACCAACCTACCTAATATATAGAAACAAACACGGAGAATTAAGCAAAATGAGAAAGAGAAATATGTTCCAAACAAAGGGGAAAAAAAAAAAACTCGGAAAAAGATCTAGACAAAGTCACGATAAGCAATCTACCTGATAAAGAGTTCAAGATAATGATCATAAAGATGGTCACTGATCTCAGGAGAAGAATGAACACAGTGAGAAGTTTAAAAAATAGTTAGAAAATATAAAAAATAACCAAACAGAGCTGAACAACACAATAACTAAAATTTTAAAAATACACTAGAAAGAATAAAAAGATTAGATGATACAGAGGAATGGATCAATGAACTGTAAGACAAAATCAAAGAAATCACTCATGCTGAATAGAAAAAAGAAAAAAAAATGTATAAAATGGTAGTTTAAGACCTCTGGACAACAGCAAGAATACTAATATATAGAGGTCCCAGGAAAATAAGAGAGAGATAAAAGGGCAGAGAAATTATTTGAAGAACCAATACTGGAAAACTTCCCAAGCCTGGGAAAGGAAACAAATATTCAGAGAATCCCAAACAAGATGAACCCAAAGAGGTCCATGCCAAGACACATTATAGTTAAAACTGCAAAGATTAAAGATAGAGACTCTTAAGAGCAGCAAGAGAAAAGCAACAAGTTACATATAAGGCAACTCCCATAAGACCATGAGTTGACTTTTCAACAGAAACTATAGTCCAGAAGAAGTGGTACAATATATTCAAAATAATGAAAGGAAAAAACTACAACCAAGAATGCTCTACCTGACAAGGCTATCACTCAGATTTGAAAGAGAGATTAAGAGTTTACAGACAAGCAAAAGTTAAAAGAAGTCAACCTCACTAAACAAACCCTAAAAGAAATCTTAAAGTGACTTCTCAAAGCCTAAAAGAAAACATAACAAGTAGAAATATGAAAATTGCAAAATGAAAACTCGCAATGGTAAAGGCAAATATACAGTAAAGGTAGTAGTGTAACCACCTATAAAGCCAGTAGGAAGATTAAAAGACAAAGTAGTAAAATCGATATCCACAATAAGTAGTTAAGGGATACACAAAACAGAAAGATGTAAAACATGATGTCAAAAACATTACGTGTGGCTGGGGAAGTAAACATACAAGATGTTAGAATGGGTTTGAACTTAAGAGATCATAGGCTTCCCTGGTGGTGCAGGGGTTGAGAGTCTGCCTGCTGATGCAGGGGACACGAGTTCATGCCCCGGTCTGGGAAGATCCCACATGCCGCGGAGCGGCTAGGTCCGTGAGCCATGGCCACTGAGCCTGCGCGTCCGGAGCCTGTGCTCCGCAATGGGAGAGGCTACAACAGTGAGAGGCCCGCGTACCACAAAAAAAAAAAAAAGAAAAAAGAGATCATCAACTTAAAATAATCATGTATACACACAGGGTGTTATATATAAACCTCATAGTAACCACAACCAAAAATCTAAAATAGACTCGCTCACACAAAAGAGAAAGAAATCCAAACATAACAGTAAAGATAGTCATCAAATTACAAGGGAAGAAAACAAAAGAAGAAATAAAAGAGAACTACAAAAACAACCAGAAAACAATTAGCAAAATGGCAATAAGTACAAGCCTATCAACATATACTTGAAATGTAAATGACATGTAAAGGACACAGATGGTTAAATGAATTCAAAACTGGACAGTATATATATATATATATATATATATATATAACTGGACAGTTATATATATAACTGGCAGTATATATCCTGCCTATAGGAGACTCACTTCACATCTAAAGACACACACAAGCAAAAGTGAGGGGATGGAAAAAGATATTGCATATGAATTGAAATGAAAAGAAAGGTGGGTTAGCAATACTTATGTCAGACAAAATATACTTTAAAACAAAGACTGTAACAAGAAACAAAGAAGAATTTTACATAATGTTCAACAGATCAATTGAACAAGAGGATATATCAATTGTAGATATAAATGTACCCAACATAGGAGCACTAAACTAAATACATAAATCAAATATTAACAAATATAAAGAGATAAATTGACAGTAACACAATAATAACAGGGAAATTTAATACCTCACAAACATCAATGGACAGATTATCCAGGCAGAGAATCAATAAGAAACACTAGCCTTAAATGAAACATTATACCAGATGGACTTAATAGAAATATATAGAATATTTCATCCAAAAGCAGCAAAATACACATTCTTTTCAAGTGCACATGGAACAACCTCCAAGACAGATCATATGCTAGGGCACACAACAAGTCTTAATAAATTTAAGACTGAAATCATACTGAGCATCTTTTCCGACAACAGCTATATGAGAATAGAAATCAACTACAAGAAAAAACAACTGCAAAACACACACACGGAAGCTAAACAATATGCTACTAAACAACCAAAGGGTTACTGAAGAAATCAAAGAAGAAATAAGAAAATATACCAGGAGACAAATGAAAACAGAAACACAAAGATCCAAAATTTATGGGATGAAATCAGTTCTAGGAGGGATGTTTACAGCAATGCAAGCTTCCCTTAAGAAAAAAAAAAAAAATCTCAAATAAACATCCTAACCAAACTCCCAAAGGAACTAGAAAAGAAAAAACAAAACCTAAAGCTAGTAGGAGAAAAGAAATCATAAAGATCAGAGCAGAAATAAATGAAATAGAGACTAAAAACAACAGAAAAGATCAATGAAACTAAGAGCTGATTCTTTGATAATATACACAAAATTGGTAAACCTGTAGCCAGTCTCACAAGGAAAAAAGAGGGAGAGCCCAAATAAATAAAATCAGAAATGAAAGAGAAATCATAATTGACATCATAGAAATACAAAGGATCATAAGAGATCACTATGAACAATTATACAACAATAAAATGGAAAACCTAGAAGAAATGGGTAAATTCCTAAATGTACAATCCCCTAAGACTGTACCAGAAAGAAATAGAATATATAAACAGACTGATTACCAGTAATGAGATTGAATCAATAATTTTAAAAAACTCCCAACAAGCAGAAGTCCAGACAAGATGGCTTCTTGTGTGAATTCTACCAATCATTTAAAGAAGAATTAACACCTATCTTCCTCAAACTATTCCAAAAAACTGAAACAGAAGAAATGCTTCCAAACTCATCTACAAGGCAGCACCACCCTGTAATCAAAGCCAGACAAAGGCAACACACACACACACACACACACACACACACACACACACACACACACATGAACTACAGGCCAATATCATGGATGAATACAGATGCAAAAAATTTCAAAAATATGTTAGCAAACCAAATTCAGCAAAACAGTAAAACAATCACACACCATGATCAAGTGGGATTTATCCCAGGGACGCAAAGATGCTTCAATACCCACAAGTCAATACCCACAGTGTAACAAACCATGTTAACAAACTGAATAAAAATCATATAATAATCTCAATAGATGCAGAAAAATCTTTTGACAATATTTAACATCAATTTATGATAAAAACTCTTATGAAAGTGGGTATAGAGGGAACATACCTCAACATAATAAAGACCATAGATGACAAACCTACAGCCAACATCATACTCAATGGTGAAAAGCTGAAAACATTTCCGCTAAGATCAGGAACAAGACAAAGATGCTCACTTTGCCATTTTTATTCAACATAGTATTGGAAGTCCTAACCACAGTGATTACACAAGAAAAAAAATTAAAGAAATCCAAATTGTAAAGGAAGGAGTAAAAGTGACACTGTTTTCAGATTACATGATACTATGTATACAAAATCCTAAAGATGCTATGAAAAAACTACTAGGACTAATAAATGAATTCAGTGAAGTAGCAAGATACAAAATTAATATACAGATATCTGTTGTATTTATATATACTAACAACAAACCATCAGAAAGAGAAATTAAGAAAACAAACCCATTTACAATTGCATCAAAAAGAATAAAATAACTAGGAATTAATTTAACCAAGGAGGTAGACATCTGTACTCAGAAAACTCTTAAGACACTGATGAAAGAAACTGAAGATGACACAAACAAATGGAAAGATATGCCATGCTTACAGATTGGATGAATTAATATTATTAAAATGACCACACTACCCAAGGCAATCTATAGATTCAATGCAATCTCTATCAGAACACAATTGGCATTTTCCCAGAACTAGAACAAATTATTCTAAAGTTTGTATGGAAACATAAAGGGCCCCAAATAGCCAAAGCAATCTTGAGAAGGAAGAACGAAGCTGAAGGTATTATGCGTCCTGATTCCAAACTATAGTACAAAGTTACAGTCATCAAAACAGTATAGTACTGGCACAAAAAGAGACACATATATCAACAGAACAGAACAGAGAGCCCATACCTATATGGTCAACTAACCTATAACAAAGGATACAAGAATATACAATGGGGAAAAGATAGCTTCTTCAATAAATGGCCTTGGGAAAATTGGACAGCTATGTGTAAAAGAATCAAACTGGACTACTTTTTGACACTATATACAAAAAGAAACTTAAAATGGATTAAAGACTTAAATGTAAGTCTTAAAGCCATAAAACTCATGGAAGAAAATATAGGCAGTACACTCTTTGACAACAATCTTATTAGCAAAATGTTTTTGGATCTGTCTCCTCAGGCAAGGGAAACAAGAGCAAAAATAAACAAATGGGAGTACATCAAACTAAAAGGCTTTTGCACAGTTAAGGAAATGATCATGAAACAAAAAAGCAGACTACTGATGGGAGAAGATATCTGCAAACTATATATCCAATAAGGAGTTAATATCCAAAATATGCAAAAGAACTCATACAACATTAAAAAAAATCCCAATTAAAAAATTGGCAGAAGCCCTGCATAGATATTTTTGCAAAGAAGATCTACAGATGGCCAACAGATACATGAAAAGATGTTCAACATCACTAATCATCAGGGAAATGCAAATCAAAACCACAATGAGATCTCACCTCACACCTGTCGGATGGCTATTATCAAAAAGGTAACATTTAAAAAGTGTTGGTGAGAATGTGGAGAAAAGGGTGCACTATTTATGGGATTGTAAATTGGTGCAGCCACTATGGGAAACAGAATGGAGATTCCTCAAAAATTTAAAAATGGAACTACAATATGATCCAGCAATTCCACTTCTGAATATGTTTCAAAAAAAAAAAAAAAACCCATTAATTTGAAAAGATGTATGCACCCGTATGTTCACTGCAGCATTATTTATAGTAGCCAAGATATGGAAGCAATCTATGTATCCACTGATAAATGAATGGATAAAGAAGATGTGGTGTGTGTACATACATATACACACACACACAATGGAATGTACTCAGCCATAAAAAAGAATGAAATCTTGCCTTTTGCAACAGCATGGATAGGACTAAAGAGTATTATGCTAAGTGAAATAAGTCAGACAGAGAAAGACAAATACTGTTATCATTTCACTCACATGTGAAATCTAAAAACAAAACAAATGAATAAACATAACAAAACAGAAACAGACTCATAGAAACAGAGAAAAAACTGGTCGTTGCCAGAGGGGTGGGGGTGAGGGTATGAGTGAAAGAGGTGAAGGGGATTAAGAGATATAAACCTCCAGTTATAAAATAAGTCATGGAGATGCAATGTACAACATAGGTAATATAGTCAATAATAATGTAATAACTTTGTATGGTGACTGATGGTAACCTGATTTATCATTGTGATCATTTTTTTTAAATTGAAGTATAGCTGATTTACAACGCTGTGCCAATCTCTGCTGTAGAGCAAAGTGACTCAGTTTTACACATACAGACACTCTTTTTTTTAAGTTTTATTTATTTATTTTTGGCTGCGTTGGGTCTTTGTTGCTGTGCACAGGTTTTCTCTAGTTGCGGAGAGCGGGGGCTACTCTTCGTTGTGGTGCGCAGGCTTCTCATTGCGGTGGCTTCTCTTGTTGCAGAGCACAGGATCTGGACACTCGGGCTTTAGTAGTTGTGGCACGCAGGCTCAGCAGTTCTGGCTCATGGGTTTTAAAGCAGTGGTCCCCAACCTTTTGGGCACCAGGGACCAGTTTCACAGAAGACAGTTTTTCCACGGATGGGGGGTGGGGGGGATAGTTCCGGTGGTAATGCGAGCAACGGTTCAGGCAGTAACGTGAGCGATGAGGAGCGGCAGATGAAGCTTTGCTCGCTTTCCCGCCACTCACGGTTCCTAACAGGCTGAGGACCAGTACCTGTTAGGGGGTTGGGGACCCCTGCTCTAGAGCACAGGCTCAGTAGTTGTGGTGCGTGGGCTTAGTTGCTCCACAGCATGTGGGATCTTCCCGGACCAGGGATCAAACTGGTGACCCCTGCATTGGCAGGCAGATTCTTAACCACTGTGCCACCAGGGAAGTTCCTACACTCTTTTTTTAATATCCTTTTCCATTATGGTTTATCCCAGGAGATTGGATATAGTTCCCTGTGCTGCGATCATTTTGTATGTATGAATATACTGAATCACTATGTTGTACACCAAAAACTAATATTATAAGTAAATTACACTTCAATTAAAAACAAAATAAAAACTAAACCAAAAAATTATATCATAGAAACTTCTCTGTAACTAGTGAAAGTACTTAAAATGTTAAGCCCATAAATTAATATCTTGGATGTCCTCTGTATTAGTCTGCTCAGGCTGCTATAACAAAATATCATAGACTATGTGGTTTAAACATCAGACATATGCTTTTTACAGTTCTGGAGCCTGGTAAGTCAAGGTCAAGGTACCAGCCAATTTGGTTCCTGGTATGAATTCTCTTCCTGGCTTACAGAAGTCCACCTTCTCCCTGTGTCTTGGCAGAGAGAGTTATCTCTCTCATCATCTTCTTATAAGGTCTCTAATCCCATCATGAGGGACCCACCCTCATGACCTCATCTAACCCTAATTACCTCTCAAAGGCCCTATCTCCAAGTATAGTCACATTGCAGCTTAGACCTTAGACATATGAATTTGGGTGGGGGAGGGACACAATTTAGGCCATAGCCTTCCAAAGTATTTATATGTGGTCTGTGTACAACTTTCATTACTTTTTGGTCTTCTAACACAAAAACTCTTTACTCTTATTTTTTCCATCTCTATTTAAAGACAAGAAAATAATATTTTTTAATTGTTTTATTTTTAGGTATAACTCCTTAAGCTTTTTTTAAATGATGTTATTTTTTAGAAAATTTTGATTTACAGCAAAATTGAGCAGAAGATACAGGGATTTCTGGCTTTCTTATATACCCCCACCTGCCCTCTTTTTTTTGGCTACTCCGTGTGGCTTGCAGGATCCTAGTTCCCTAACCAGGAATCAAACCCAGGCCCCCGCAGTGGAAGCACAGAGTGCTAATCACTGGACCACCAGGGAATTCCCACCCCTACCCCTCTTATATACAGTCTTTCCCATTATCGACATCTCCCACTATGGTGGTATACTTGTTACAACTGATGAACCTACAATGACATATCATAATCACCCCATGTCCATAACTTACATTACTATTTACTCTTGGTGTTCTACATTTTATGGGTTTAAACAAATATATGGCATGTATCCACCATAATAGTATTATACAGAGTAGTTTCACGGCTCTGAAAGTCCTCTGCCCTCTGTCTATTCATTCCTGTCTCTCCCCCAGCACAATGAATGCCAGGTAACTCCTAGCAACCACTGATTTTTTTTTCCTATCTCTGTAGTTTTGTTTTTTTCCACATGGTTTTGTCATATAGTTGAAATTATACAATATGTAGCCTTTCCGATTGGCTTCTTTCACTTAGAAATATGCAGTTAAGGTTTTTCTATGTCTTTTCATGGCTTGATAGCTCATTTCTTTCTAGAGTTGAATAATATTCCATTGCCTAAATATACCACAGCTTATTTATCTGTTCACCTACTGAAGGACATCTTGGTTACTTCCAAGTTTTGGAAATTACAGATAAAGCTGCTATAAACATCCATTTGCCGGTTTCTGTATGGATATAAGTTTTCAACTCCTCTGGGTAAACACCAAGGAGCACAATTGCTGATTCATATGGTAAGTGTATGTTTAGTTTTTTAAGAAACCTACCAAATTTTCTTCCAAAGTGTCTGTACCATTTTGCATTCCCACCAGCAGTGAATGAGAATTTTTGTTGCTCCACACTTTCACTAGCATTTGGTGTTGTCAGTGGTCTAGATTTTAGCCATTATCATAGGTATGTAGTGATGTTTCATTGTCTTACTTTGCATTTCCTCATGACATATGATGTAGAGCATCTCTATATGATTATTTGCCATTTGTATATATTCTTTGGTGAGGTGTCTGTTAAGGTCTTTGGTCCATTTCTTCATCTAGTTGTTTGTTTTCTTACTGTTGAGTTTTAAGAGTTCTTAGTGTACTTTGAATAACAGTCCTTTATCAGATCTGTCTTTTGCAAATATTTTCTCTCAGGCTGTGACTTGTCTTCTCATTCTCTTGACAGTAACTTTCACAGAACAGACACTTTTTTATTTTAATGATGTCCAGTTATCAATTCTTTCTTTCATAGATCATGCCTTTGGTGTTGTATGTAAAAAGTCATTACCAAATCCAAAGTTACCTAAGTATTTTCCTACAGTATCTTCTAGGATTTTTATAGTTTTGCATTTTACATTTAGGTCCGTGATCCATTTTGAGTTGATTTTTGTGAAGGGTGTAAAGTCTGTATCTAGATTCATCTTTTTGCATGTAGATATTCATCTTAAGCTTTGATATACATTTTACTGAGAACAGTGGGTATTAATAATAATAGCTAACATTTGTTGGTGCTTGCTAATGCTATAGGCATGGTCAGGGTTCCAAGGGCTTTCATGTATTAAACTCATTTAATAGTCGTGACAACCTCTATGAGATAGGTAATATTATTTACATTTTACAGAAGAGAATACTGATTTTCAGGAAACTAAATAGCTTGCTCAAGGACACAGAAGCAGGCAACTGAAAGGAACCAGGTTCTAAAGCCAGGCAGCCTGGTTCCAGAGCACACCTTCCTACTCATATACCCATAGCCACACATATCTAAGTTATTACAATATTAGATAATAAATACCTTGCTTTAAGATTATAGATCTAAATTATAATTAGAAAAGGTAAAGACAAGTAAGTACTCTTGTCCAGAGGAAAAGACAATGTTCTTAAGATAGAGAATGTTTCATAACTATGTGTATTACATTTACTGAAATATTTGGATTTTTACTTCTTTGAATCAATGTGTATTACATATGTCTTAAAGTGAATCTGAAGAAGTAAATTCCTTAGATATCAAATGATAGGCATCTACTCATGTAAATTTAGTCTTGCAGGTAAAATAGTGTAATAACAAACATATGTGTTACACAGGCCACACCAGATGTTATAAACCTATGCTCATATAGTTCGTGCACAGAGACCATGATAATGCACAGTGTTAGCAATTTTCATCTATATACTCTCTGGAGCAGCAGTTTTCATTGTTCTAGCAAAACGCCCAATCTATCACTAAGATCTGTCACATTTTCTTTTATGACATTTCTTGAATTTACAGCTAATAATTTCTACCAATTTTCTGTCATTTGAGTCACTGCCACCTGATCTTCATGATCTGCCCTAAAAGCAGCCCCCAACATTATCATTTAATTTCTTCTTCAGCCGAAAGCTATTTACTATAATGTCCTACAATCTGTCCCAATGTCCCAACACAACACTTTATTTATAGGTATAAAACAACTTTTTCAACCTCATATTTCCCCATCATAAATGTTGCTGTTTGAATTGCACTAACAAAACAATCCAAAAAGTGTTTCTAATTGCACTGATTCCAGACTGCAGAGTTATCTGGGCTGCTCTTGGCAGTAGTGGTGACACCAGATGCTAAAGGGCTAGTATTCAGCAGCTGGACATTTGATGCTATAAGGAAAGTGTGCTGTGTATCAGGCTCAGACTTTGATTATCCTGCCATGTGCTACAACACCCAAAAAGGGGAAAAAAATGAACAAAACTCAATAATCATCTTGGAATCAACCGTAGTCTGAATGTATACACTTTAAATAAAATTAAATGTAGATTCACAGATAGAAAAGACTGTTCTCAAGACTTTTTTTTCCAAGTAGTATACATATACAGCAGAAATTTATAAAGCTAAAATTTAGGTAGGCTGAAGCATAAGAAATTGCTTTTTTAGTAAGTCAAAAATGGCCAAATATTGGCAATTTTATATGATTCTGCTTAACAGGTTGTAAAATATAATAACACTAATTTTTATTGAGAATAATAAGGAACATCGTTATGAAAACAGATGACAAAAATAGCAAGACAGCACTTAATGTCTCACCATCTATCTCATTTGTCTGAATAAAATGTCACACATTACCTTAATTTTCATCCATTGCTTACATCTCACGCTCTCCAGAAGACTGTCACACAGCAGATTAAAAAGTGGCTATATAAATCACAACTTCTGCTACCTAATACCATGGTTTCCAAACACTATGCTGACAAATGATGAGAGTATTAATGAACTCTTCAGTTCAATAATCCAATATTCCACCAGTAGTTAGCAAAAGTAGTGTGAAATAAAACACACTCTGAAATAAATGCCAAGGTTAAAAATACTGTTTCAAAGTCTATAAACTTATTACATGCTATTACAAAGTGCCAACAGTTTTCTGTTCCCGGTACTTTCATTTTACTTTAAATCAATTGGAATTACTACATTAAATCTATGTCTCTGAAAGCTCAGCATGCGAAAAAGAAGGCAGATTAAACACTATATGGTCAGCAACCTCATATAGTGTAATTATTTTTTTCTTATCATTCTAAGCTCTTTACTCAAACCCACATGTATTTAAGGAACACACTATTTTCAAAGCACTGCATGCATGCTGTGAAGAAAACAAAAATTAAAAAACTTCTTCCCTCAAGGAGTTTACATTCTAATTTTACAGACAAGATATGGACACTTATGTGGTGTTTTTAAATAAATTTACTTTCAAGGACATGTTAAGATAGCAAAATAAAAGAGGTGTCACAAGGTAGTACATGATTGTCAGACGTATGTAGTATAAATGGTAATTAATGTTAGAAATCAAAAGACGGAAATATCTTTTCAGACACAGTCCAGAAAAGATTTGCAGGTGAAGTGGAATTTGTGCTTCCTTTAAAGAATCACTGGTGTTGAGAAGAGGGAAAGGGGAGAGAGATGACTTTCATTCTGGATGCCTTGTGCTTGGGCTGGGTGGTATCAGAAATCAAAGTACACAGAAGTAATCATTCCAAACTAGTTTCTAACAACACATCACCACTACTTTTAAGTTCACTAATGCTTCTTGTCACATTTTAGTTGCTTAGAAACCATATTACTCATTTTTGCCATTAACGTGCTTATCACCACATCAACTTATTTATCACAAATTCTTTAACATCTTCTCAAAATTCCAACTGGTAGCATTTGAGGTTCGCCAGAAAAAAAATACACTCCAGTAAATTGATAGCAGCTGCATGGCATGGCTAAAATACTAATATTTGTGGGCAAGAAAGCTCTGTTATTCAATCCAATATTTCAAAATGGAGTATGTGAGAAGACTCTCTAAATTTGGAATACCTTACATTTCCAGTTCTACCAAAAATTATTATATAAACATGTTCTAAGTTTTACCTATTCTGAATTCATAAAGAACTATAAGGAAAACAAAAGTGAATGAAAAGAAACTAAGACAGTCTCCCCATTTTTTGTATATTCACTTGCTGCCTCCAGCCACAGCTAGTGACCCTACATTAAGGGACAAATTCTGCCAGAGTATAGGAGGAATTTAAACTGACTTCCTTCTCGGACTTTGGAATGATACTTAATGCTTAACTGCCTTCCACTGATAATGATTTTAGGTCAATTTATCAGAAATCAATACACCTGAAATTCAATTTTCCAAGGGAACAATATGCCCAGTGATCAATTGCCCTCCTTTGCCAAAATTACAGTAAACTTCCTTTTCTTCACCACGTAAAGTTTTGTGGCATTCATACTGGATGCACAGCCTTTACATAGATTTTTAATTTATGAGAAGATGATAACATCTAAGAATTGTTTAACTGACCTTTGCCCTGGTTTTCCGCTGCTGTTGTTATTGCTCCTGAAGCTTAAAAAGCTGGATACAAAGAGGAAGCATGGACCAACCTTCAAGATGGCGGAGGAGTAAGATGTGGAGATCACCTTCCTCCCCACAAATAATCAAATATACATCTACATGTGGAACAACCCCTACAGAACACATACTGAACGCTGGCAGAAGACCTCAGACGTCCCAAAAGGCAAGAAACTCCCCACCCACCCAGCCGTGTGGCTGACAGGGTCTTGGTGCTCCGACCGGATGTCAGGCCTGAGCCTCTGAGGTGGGAGAGCCGAGTTCAGGACATTGGTGCACCAGAGACCTCCCGGCCCCCATAATATCAATCAGCAACAGCGCTCCCAGAGATCTCCATCTCAACGCTAAGACCCAGCTCCAATGAACAACCAGCAAGCTCCAGTGCTGGACACCCAATGCCAAACAACAGGAAAGACACGAACACAAGCCCACCCATTAGCAGAGAGGCTGTCTAAAATCATACTAAGTTCCCAGACACCCCAAAACACACAACCGGACACAGTCCTGCCAACCAGAAAGAAAATATGCAGCCTCATCCACCAGAATACAGGCACCACTCCCTGCCACCAGGAAGCCTACACAAGCCACTGAACCAACATTACCCACTGGGGGCAGACACCAAAAACAACGGGACCAATGAACCTGCAGCCTGCAAAAAGGAGACCCCAAACACAATAAGTTAAGCAAAATGAGAAGACAGAGAAATATGCAGCAGATGAAGGAGCAAGGTAAAAACCCACCAGACCAAACAAATGAAGAGGAAATAGGCAGTCTACCTGAAAAAGAATTCAGAGGAATGATAGTAAAGATGATCCAAAATCTTCGAAATAGAATGGAGAAAATACAAGAAATGTTTCACAAGGGCCTAGAAGAACTAAAGAGCAAACAAACAATGATGAACAACACAATAAACGAAATAAAAACTTCTCTAGAAAGAATCAATAGCAGAATAACTGAGACAGAAGAACAGATAAGTGACCCAGAAGATAAAATAGTGGAAACAACTACCGCAGAGAACAATAAAGAAAAAAGAATGAAAAGAATTGAGGACAGTCTCAGACCTCTGGGACAACGTTAAATGCACCAACGTTCGCATTATAGGGGTCCCAGAAGAAGAAGAGAAAAAAAAAAAGGGTTTGAGAAAACATTTGAAGAGATTATAGCTGAAAACTTCCCTAATACGGGAAAGGAAATAGTCAATCAAGTCCAGGAAGCCCAGAGTCCCATACAGGATAAACAGAAGGAGAAACATGCCAAGACACATATTAATCAAACTACCAAAAATTACATACAAAGACAAAATACTAAAAGCAGAAGGGGAAAAGCAACACATAACATACAAGGGAATCCCATAAGGTTAACAGCTGATCTTTCAGCAGAAACTCTGCAAGCCAGAGGGTGTGGCAGGACACATTGAAAAGGTTGAAAGGGAAAAATCTACAACCAAGATTACTCTAACCAGCAAGGATCTCATTCAGATTCGGCAGAAATTAAAACCTTTACAGACAAGCAAAAGCTGAGAGAGTTCAGCACGACCAAGCCAGCTTTACAACAAATGCTAAAGGAACTTCTCTAGGCAGGAAACACAAGAGAAGGAAAAGACCTACAAAAATAATCCAAAACAATTAAGAAACTGGTAATAGGAACATACATATCTATAATTACCTTAAATGTAAATGTATTAAATGCTCCAACCAAAAGACATAGGCTGGCTGAATGGATACAAAAACAAGACCCATAAATATGCTATCTACAAGAGACCTACTTCAGACCTAGGGACACATACAGACTGAAAGTGAGCGGATGGAAAAAGATATTCCATGAAAATGGAAATCAAAAGAAAGCTGGAGTAGCAATTGTCATATCAGACAAAATAGACTTTGAAGACTATTACAACAGACAAAGAAGGACACTACATAATTGTCAAGGGATCAATCCAAGAAGAAGATATAACAATTGTAAATATTTATGCACCAAAAATAGGAGCATCTCAGTACATAAGGCAACTGCTAACAGCCATAAAAGGGGAAATCGACAGTAACACAATAATATTGGGTACTTTAACACTTCACTCTCAGCAATGGACAGATCATCCAAAATGAAAATAAATAAGGAAACACTAACTTAAATGACACATTAAACAAGATGGACTTAATTGATATTTATAGGATATTCCATCTAAAAACAGTAGAATACACTTTCGTATCAAGAGCTTATAGAACATTTTCCAGGATAGATCATATCTTGGGTCACAAATCAAGCCTTGGTAAATTTAAGAAAATTGAAATCATATCAAGTATCTTTTCCAAACACAACGCCATAAGACTAGATATCAATTACAGGGGAAAAAAACTGTAAAAAACACAAACAAATGGAGGCTAAACAATACACTACTAAATAACCAAGAGATCACGGAAGAAATCAAAGAGAAAATCAAAAAATACCTAGAAACAAATGACAATGAAAACACGATGACCCAAAACCTACTGGATGACTCAAAAGCCGTTCTAAGAGGGAATTTTATAGCAATATGATCCTACCTCAAGAAACAAGAAAAACTTCAAACAAACAACCTAACCTTACACCTAAAGCATTAGAGAAAGAAAAACCAAAAAAACCGAAAGTTAGCAGAAGGAATGGAATCATAAAGATCAGATCAGAAATAAATGAAAAAGAAATGAAGGAAATGATAGCAAAGATCAATAAAACTAAAAGCTGGTTCTTTGAGAAGAAAAACAAAATTGATAAACCATTAGCAAGACTCATCAGGAAAAAAAGGAAGAAGACTCAAATCAACACAACTAGAAATGAAAAAGGAGAAGTAACAACTGACACTGCAGAAATACAAAGGATCATGAGAGATTACTACAAGCAACTCTATGCCAATAAAATGGACAACCTGGAAGAAATGGACAAATTCTTAGAAGAGCACAACCTTCCCAGAATGAACCAAGAAGAAACAGAAAATATAAACAGATAAGTCACAAGCACTGAAATTGAAACTGTGATTTTAAATCGTCGGACAAACAGAAGCCCAGGACCAGATGGCTTTACTTGTGAATTCTATTCAACATTTAGAGAAGAGCTAACACCTATCCTTCTCAAACTCTTCCAAAATATAGCAGCGGGAGGAACACTCCCAAACTCACTCTACGAGGCCACCATCACCTGATACCAAAATGAGACAAAGATGTCACAAAAAAAAGAAAACTATAGGCCAATATTACTGATGAACATAGATGCAAAAATCCTCAACAAAATACTAGCAAACAGAATCCAATAGCACATTAAAAGAATCACACACCATGATCAAGTGGGTTTTATCCCAGGAATGCAAGGATTCTTCAAATATATGCAAATCAATCATTGTGATTAACCATATTAACAAATTTAAGGATAAAAACCATATGATCATCTCAATAGATGCAGAAAAAAGCTTTGAACAAAATTCAACACCCATTTATTATAAATACCCTCCAGAAAGCAGGCATAGAGGGAACTTACCTTAACATAATAAAGACCATATATGACAAACCCACAGCAAACATCATTCTCAATGGTGAAAAACTGAAAGCATTTCCTCTAAGATCAGGAACAAGACATGGATGTCCATCTCGCCACTATTATTCAACGTAATTTTGGAAGTCATAGCCATGGCAATCAGAGAAGAAAAAGAAATAAAAGGAATCCAAATTGGAAAAGAAGAAGTAAAACTGTCACTGTTTGCAGATGACATGATACCATACACAGATAATACTAAAGATGCCACCAGAGGACTACTAGAGCTAATCAATGAATTTGGTAAAGTAGCAGGATATAAAATTAATACACAGAAATCGCTTATATTCCTATACACTAACAACAAAAGATCAGAAAGAGAAATTAAGGAAACATTCCCATTTACCACTGCAACAAAAAGAATAAAATACCTAGGAATAAACCTACCTAAGGAGACAAAACACCTGTATGCAGGGAACTATAAGACACTGATGAAAGAAATTAAAGATGACACAAACAGATGGAGAGATACACCATGTTCTTGGACTGGAATAATCAACATTGGGAAAATGACTATATTACCCAAAGCAATCTACAGATTCAGTGTAATCCCTATCAAACTACCAATGGCATTTTTCACAGAACTAGAACAAAAAATTTCACAATTTGTATGGAAACACAAAAGACCCCGAATAGCCAAAGCAATCTTGAGAACGAAAAACGGAGCTGGAGGGATCAGGCTCCCTGACTTCAGACTACACTACAAAGCTACAGTAATCAAGACAGTATGGGACTGGCACAAAAACAGAAATATAGATCAATGGAACAGGATAAAAAGCCCAGAGATAAACCCACACACATATGGTCACCTTATCTTTAATAAAGGAGGCAAGAATATTTAATGGAGAAGACAGCCTCTTCATTAACTGTCGCTGGGAAAACTGGACAGCTACATGTAAAACAATGAAATTAGAACACTCCCTAAGACCATACACAAAAATAAGCTCAAAATGGATTAAAGACCTAAATGTAAGGCCAGACACTATAAAACTCTTAGAGGAAAACACTCTATGACATAAATCACAGCAAGGTCCTTTTTGATTCACCTCCTAGAGAAATGGAAATAAAAACAAAAATAAACCACTGGGACCTAATGAAACTTAAAAGCTTTTGCACAGCAAAAGAAACCAAAAACAAGAGGAAAAGACAACCCTCAGAATGGGAGAAAATATTTGCAAATGAAGCAACCGACAAAGGATTAATCTCTAAAATATACAAACAGCTCTCATGCAGCTCAATATCAAAATAACAAACAACCCAATCCAAAAATGGGCAGAGCCCTAAATAGACATTTCTCCAAAGAAGATATACAGATTGCCAACAAACACATGGAAGGATGCTCAACATCACTAATCATTAGAGAAATGCAAATCAAACCTACAATGAGGTATCACCTCACACCAATCAGAATGGCCATCATCAAAATGTCTACAAACAATAAATGCTGGAAAGGGTGTGGAGAAAAGGGAACCCTCTTGCACTGTTGGTGGGAATGTAAATTGATACAGCCACTATGGAGAACAGCATGGAGGTTCCTTAAAAAACTAAAAATAGAACTACCATATGACCCAGCAGTCCCACTACTGGGCATACACCCTGAGAAAAACGTAATTCAAAAAGAGTCATGTACCACAATGTTCACTGCAGCTCTATTTACAATAGCCAGGACATGGAAGCAACCTAAGTGTCCATCGACAGATGAATGGATAAAGAAGACGTGGCACATACATACAATGGAATATTACTCAGCCATAAAAAGAAATGAAATTGAGTTCTTTGTAGTGAGGTGCATGGACCCAGAGTCTGTCGTACAGAGTGAAGTAAGTCAGAAAGAGAAAAACAAATAACGTATGCTAACACATATATATGGAATGTAAAAAAAAAAAAAAAAAATAGTTCTGAAGAACCTAGCAGAAGGACAGGAATAAAGACACAGACGTAGAGAATGGACTTGAGGACACGGGGAGGGGGAAGGGTAAGCTGGGACAAAGTGAGAGAGTAGCATGGACATATATACACTACCAAATGTAAAATAGATAGCTAGTGAGAAGCAGCCACATAGCACAGGGAGATCAGCTCGGTTCTCTGTGACCACCTAGAAGGGTGGGATAGGGAGGATGGGAGGGAGACACAAGAGGGAGAGGATATGGGGATATATGTATTCATATAGCTGATTCACTCTGTTATACAGCAGAAACTAACACACCATTATAAAGCAATTATAGTCCAATAAAGATGTTAAAAAAAAAAGAAGCAGCACTTTGTTGGGATGGAAGAAAAGATAGTGAGCACAAAGAGCAGCCTGGGATACTGTACTATCTCAGAAAAAAAGGCAGTGACGTGGAAAAGTAGGAGCCAGGAGTTAGGAGGATGGGACAGTGGAAGGAGAAGATACAGGGACCAAGAAAAAAACTTGGAGGGGAAACAGAAAGAAGAGACATCAACAGCGGAAATGGGATTTTAAGGGACAAGGAGAGGAGAGCAGTAGAGAGGAGAAAGGGGAATAAAGAAACTTAGGAGCAAGGAGGGGAAACAGTGGGAGAACAAGAGAAGTTGACAGGCAGAGAGAAGAGATGACATGGTTAAGTAGTGGAGAGGGAGTAGACTGAAAGGCAGAGAGAACACAGACAAAGGGAAAAGTGAAAATTTTGTGTCCAAGTTGCCCAAAACACCTTAATAATCCATCATATAAATTGCTGCAGATATTGTGCATATTTCAAAGAAAAAGAGTTTTTGTAAGTTAACACTGGTAAATTCCTCGTGTTTGTCATTCAGCAAAACATAGTAATTGATCATTGGGCAAAAATGCTGGATTTTATGAAAACATCCCTGGGAATTTACTTCAGAAACGAATACATTTCATTACAAACTTTGAATATCATGTGCTTTGAATGCCAGTGTGAGCTTCCATTCATCACCACATAGCTTGTGTTATCTCCTCTTAGTTTTATCCCACCATGGCCCATCTATTTCGTAAGACATGGCCATAGCAATAATACTGGATATTAAAAAGACCATTATAGATCTTAGCTGGCTACTACAGGAATCCTCCCAGTTCTTACTCTATCTTCTTTACAGTGCTGTCAAATTTCTACTTTAAAAGTGTTAACAGCTAAGAGTTTTCAAAGCAATATGTAAGTTAGGTGATCAGGACATTGTCTTTTTTTTTTTTTTTTTTTTTTTTTTAATTCTGATGAGGAACTTGATGTTCAAAGAAGATAACTGAGTTGTTCAAGGTCATAAGGTAAGACTTCCAAAATCTGGAACCTTAAGCCAAGTCTTCCTGTGGAAAAGCTAACACTTTTTTTCATAACATTCCAATGCACTGTCCCCAAATACTTTTAGAATCAACAATTCCTATAACAGATCTTTAAAAATAATATCATTTTTAAGTGGGAAAATACAATGGCTAGAATGTATGTGATTATTTGAATCAAGATTGTTTCAGAAGGTACTCCTCTCACATTCTCTTCCTCAACACAGATGTCTTTAAGTCACTCTTATAAATCTAGTAACTAGGTTTTCAGTTCAGAATACTCAAGTGCATGGTACTGAAATACGAAAAAAAATTGAAATAAAGAACTGATTCAGTTACACTTTCCTTCAAAAGCAGAACTCTTTTATGGTGTGAATTAGGTAACCATCATGTTACAAGAAATGGATAAGGTAAAAGTTACTATTAGGATAATGGTTTAAAGAAACACACTGGGGCTTCCCTGGTGGCGCAGTGGTTGAGAGTCCACCTGCCAATGCAGGGGACACGGGTTCGTGCCCCGGTCCGGGAAGATCCCACATGCCGCGGGGCTGATGGGCCCGTGAACCATGGCCGCTGAGCCTGCTCATCCGGAGCCTGTGCTCCACAACGGGAGAGGCCACAACAGTGAGAGGCCCGCGTACCGCCAAAAAAAAAAAAAAATACATTGACTTGGGTGGGCATAGGTGCCCTATTAATAAATTCTGATATCCTTTGGCTTATTTAGAACAAAGCTTTATCTTTACAGACATCCAAAATCAGTCCTGATTCTGCTAAAAACTGAAATGTCTAAGATTTTACCCTCCTTGTTAGCTAATAAGTTAGCCTATCACAGTTTCATGAATGCTAGTAGAACAAATCAGATTCCCAGGTGAGACAGAAAGGACAGCTTTTTACTCCCAATGATAGCAGTAGCTGCAGTATCAGCATTTTTGTGCTGGTTCCCCAAGTCCAATTACTACAGGGTGGCATGAAGTGGTTCAGATGACACAAGCACACACTACGGGTTGCTTTACAAGAAAGGAAACCCAAGAGAACCAGAATCTTTTATGATGGGCAGTTAATTATGCTTGCCCTGGGCTCCAGAAAGAGACATTTTTATTGTACTAAATATTAAGCATGGCTGCACTTTGCCCTGAGAGACACTAGCTCTATCTTCCAAGGTATTAGACACACATCCTTGAAACAAAAGTCCAGAACAAAGAGCCATCAGAGTCTCACTGGCAAAATGTGCAGAAACACTAGAGACCCATGAGAATTCTCTCTCAACAGGATGGTCCACATCTGCTTCAAGCCGTCTGTTATATTATTCTGAAACTTGTTTTATGAGTTGAGGTATTTAATTAATAATCTAGCTGCCTATGTCCCTTAATTGCAAATCATTTTACTTGGAATGTAGTTTCTGTTATTGCCTCCATATGATTTCACTGGAGAGAAAAGTCAAACTGCCATAATAATTATTAATTGAATCTACCTGCTATAACTATTCCCCCTTGCAACCAGAAACTCTCCTAAAAGTTCAAACCTAACTCAGGCTCTAGGGCCAAATCTGTCCCATTTCAGATCTCAAGCGATTCTGCATCAATTCAACCTTGCTTGTTCCCTGGGATACCTGCCTTGAAAACTGCACCAGCGGATCTGTTCTCTTAGGCTGAGATCTTGTTTTGGTCCTCCAGATCCTTGAAGAACCTAAATCCCAGACCTAGTCTCAAGCCAGCATCTGGCCCATGCCCCAGCTATGAGACCCTTGTCACTGACTAGTTGCTAACATTGTCATCACGTTTCTCCTGCTGCCATCCACTCTGGTCCTGTGCCCCACCCTTTTATTTCGGTACTAACTAAATTCTTTCGCATGAATTTATTGCTATCAATTATCTATCTTAACAACCACCTTACTATTATCACCTACCTCCTTTTCATTTATTCAACAAATACTTCCTGAAGACTATCAAGTTTGTGGATCTGGTCCAGGTTGTGAGTTTGCAATGGAATCCCCACCCCAAATACTATATATGGTCTTGATTACCTGACTAGTACTGTCTGTTGGCTACTCCTAGGAAGATTTCTCAAACTTTTGCTCTAAACAATGTGTAAGTTCCAGGATCCAAAAATCCATTCTGAGAACCATCTTTGTATGTGCAAGACCTTCCCTTAAATTCCTTGTATCTGCCATAATTTTCTGTTTGAAAGATTTTGTTCTTAAGTTTTTAATAGTACTATATGTTACTCTCAGTCAGTATAATTATTTTCTCATAAAATACTAAATTGGAGAGATATTGTGATATCATCTGCCATAGTCTATTCAGTTCACACTTATTTTAAGGTGTTGTCACCTATACGATATAGTATTTTCACCTGTACAATCCAATATTTTCTTTCAGATGTTAAAGTCTTTGAGTATTTTGAAGTCTGTTAATGATAGATTAAACTAACATTGAGGCATCATTCATTTTTGGAAGGTTTCTACAAATGGAACTTTACATATTCCCAGCACCATGGTCTCCTCTTGTCTACAAAACAGTACTATACAGTTATCTAATTTAAGAGCTTTTATTGAAAGGTTATATATGTACATATTTAAATATGTATCTCTGTGTGTGTGTTCCCTCTGATGTGACTTATGGTTCACTGCTAAAGAACAGCTTGCTAATTTCTAATCATCTTTAAAGCAAAAATAAATGTTATACTTTAAAATAATCACAGTTTGTAGAAATGTTGAGCCTCAAATAGAACAAAATGCTAATGGACTATAAACATACTAATTTATAATAAATAGCATAATATGCACTAATACAGTCAATATATACCTAACATGCTATGGATAACATATACTCTCATATAATAGGGTACCTGACCCACATAGGTTAATGATTATGGAGCTAAAATCCTCAGCACATGAACCACAAATCAAAACAATTCAGTTTGGGATTCCCTGGTGGCACAGTAGTTGACTCCGCCTGCCAATGCAGGGGACACAGGTTCGAGCCCTGGTCCAGGAAGATCCCACATGCTGTGGAGCAACTAAGCCCGTGAGCCACAACTACTGAGAGTGTGCTCTAGAGCCCACGAGCCACAACTACTGAGCCCACATGTCACAACTACTGAAGCCCGCAGGCCTAGAGCCCATGCTCTGCAACAAAAAATCACTGCAATTAGAAGCCCGTGCACCGCAATGACGAGTAGCCCCTGCTTGCCACAACTAGAGAAAGCCTGTGTGCAGCAACGAAGACCCAACACAGCCAAAAAAATAAGTAAAAATTTAAAAAAAAAATTCAGTTTACTGGACTTGGCAAGGGTCACAATAATCTCATGGTATCAATTCAATTCTGCCAGAAAAGCACAAAGCCAAATAATCAGGAAACAAGATCCTAATGTCAATTAGTCCTTTTTTCTGTCAAATGGAATCATCTCTCAATCTTAAATTCTGACCAGTTTAAAAGGTATTGTCCAGGGCTTCCCTGGTGGTGCAGTGGTTGAGAGTATGCCTGCCGATGCAGGGGACACGGGTTCGTGCCCCGGTCCGGGAAGATCCCACATGCCGTGGAGCAGCTGGGCCCGAGAGGCCACAACAGTGAGAGGCCCACATGCCGCAAAAAAAAAAAAAAAAAAAGGTATTATCCAAAGTTTATTTCTAAGAAGCTACAAACCCTTATGGTGGATGGTCATGCAAAAGAAACACTGTTTGTCCTGAATTATGCCATTTCATATCCACAGGAAACCCTTTTCTGATTTTGTTACCCTTGGACTTTTCCGACAGAAGCAACAACAATTCATACGTAAAAATGACTACTCATCCTTTCAATGATTTTCTTCCTCTTTCATGAATTTCAGTTTACTTACCTCAAATCTTTTGAGAAATATTGAAGTATGAATAGATGAAAAGATGAACAGATGCTGAGAATAGGTAGATAATAGGATAGGTACATACACATATAATATACACATAGGTATCAATACATACATACATACATACATACACAAGTGACCCAAAACTGTTTACTAAAAAATTTGTCCTTCCTCATCTGTCAAGCTACTTCTATCATATATCAAGGATCCATACGTGTGGGGTTTTTTTCTGCATTCTCTATGATGCTCTATTGGTCTATTTATCTACCTCTGTCTTATTTATTGCAATTTATTATAAAAAATGACATCTTGTGGGGAAAGTACTTTCACCATTTACATCTTCATGTATGTCTTCACCATTCTTGGCCCTTTGTTGCTATGTGCATCTTAAAATCTATATTCCAAGTTCTACTGAAAACAAAACAGAACAAAACACCCTATTGAGATTTTCACCAGAATTATATTCAAGCTCCAAATTACCATTGTTTTCAAATCCATGTTCATGGTATACAGCTCTACATAGGTCTTTCTAACGTCTCTGTTATGTTTTATAGTTTCTACATTGTTGGCCCTGCATACCTTTTTATAAATCCGTTTTTAGATATATGATAGTTTTTATGGTATTAGAATCACATTTTTTTTATTTTATTTTTTATTTCTTACTGGCATATAGAAATCAAATTGATTTTTTAATAATTTACTTTAAATTCAAAATTTTGTTAAACACATTGATTACAATAATTTGTTTGTGGAGCCTCTGATTTTCTATTTAAATAATCTTCACTACAAATAATGTCAGTTTTGTTTCTTCTTTTCTAATCTTTTTTTTTCTTTCTCTATTTAACTGGCTACCACTTCAAATACAATGTTGTCTAGATGTGGTAAAAGATGAACCAATCTTACAGAAAGAGTTCAACATTTTCAACATTAAGTATATTATTTATTGTAAATTCATTGTAGATACCAAATATCTGCTCTAGTTTGCTTACTTTTATCAAATACATTTTCTGCAACTATTGATAGGACTATAATCCAATAACATTGGGAATTTCATTAATTGATTGTCTAAAGTTAAACTAAGATTAAAATCCTGGAAGAAATCCAACTCTTATCATATATTACATATTACCCTTTTTTTTAAAGATTGAGATTCTTTTTGCTAATATTTTGTTTATATGTTTTTCATCTATGTTCACAAATGAGACTGGCCTTTAATACTGTCCTTATCAGATTTGGGTATCAAGTTATACTAGTCTTGTTATACAAGTTAGGGAATATTCCCAATTTTTTTTGTCATCTTAAATGACAGAAGTCACTAGTAAAACCAGTTAGGCCTAGAAACTCACAAGAAATGCCAATTTTGTGAGAAATTTTTGATCACTTATTCTATTTCTTTAATGGCTTAGACTGTCCAGGTTTCTCTTTCTTCCTGAATAATTTTTGATAAATTATATTTTTCTAAGGATTTTTTATTTTATATACATTTTCAAGTTTCTTGATATGTTACCAATAATATCCAGTCATTTACCTTCTTGATTTCTTCAACACCTCTAATGCTGTACTTTTCTCACAACTGATGCTGACAATTTGTTTCTTGTCTTTTTCCTCTGCTTACTCACACCAGAGGTTTGTCCATTTTATTGGTCTTATAAAAAGACTTTTGATGTCACCATTCTCTCTGTGACTTCTGCCTTACGTTAATATATTCTACTTTCCACTATTTGAGAACCTAGATCAGCTACATATAAAATTATCATTATATCTTTTTTCAATCTAAATCAGTTTAAGGCAGGTTTCTCTCACTTGCAACTGAATAGGTCTTGATACAATTGTGCACATTTGTATAATGTAAATATGTGCACAACTGCACACAGTAAATATGTGCCATTCATAACGATAAATGTAAAAGCATTAAAATGCACTGACATAGTGCTTTACAGTTTACAAAAATGCTTTGACATACATTAAATTTCAAGCAAATCTTACAGAAACTCAATAAAGTAATTGTTATAACACATTTTACAATTATAATAATTGAGGTCCGAGAATTTTCCAAGGCCTCATTACTACTAAGTGACAATAGAAACTTGAATTCTTGGCTTTAAAAGGTATATTATTTCCAAAACAACAGAGGCCCTTATACTATTAAGCAGATTTTCACTTTATATTTTATTGCTTGTTAGTATTTTTTTCATAATATTAACCGTCTTCAATGAACTACTGTAAGCTTATTTTAGCAAAAATTCTTCAGCAACATAGGGCCCAGTACTTTCTAACTGTTCAGATTGTTTCCATAAATTCTGTTCATGTAGTTTCCTTCCATGATGTGAAAACATTCATTTTATTGCAATCAAATTGTTATAATATTCCTTTAGGAACCTCCCAAATATTAGCTCCAAATCCTAATATTTCTTCAAGCAGTGGAACCCCTTAAGTATGACTAGATTTTAGTGTTTGGGGCAAACAGTTTCATGTGTTTTCTATACAGCTGTCTTTAAAATATTTTTGAATATGTGGTTAATTTCTGAATGCACATTACCATTATTTCAAGTACCCTATCTTCCCTTGTCAATGCACATAAATGCATGTGTTGTCTGAGAAACAATCATCATCATCACCATCATTTATTCTAAAGAGAAAAACTGAGAACTTTTCTTTTTAGATGTGCACAATTTTCAAAGCCTTCAACATATGACAGATGTTGAATACGTCCCTGCAGAGTGAAGGTAGCTTAATAACACCAAGGATCTCATGAGAAAGTCAACTCTTGGTTCCACCCAGCAGGTTGTTATCACTTCCCTTTAAGAAAGGACAGGTAATGTTACTTTCAAGTTTACCAACATATTATAAATGTTTTTCTCAATTACCTCCTTTGTTTGTTTCACTGGTTCTCTGCTTATCATTGCTAAACAAAATGCCTGGATTCGGGGCTTTCCTGGTGGCGCAGTGGTTAAGAATCCACCTGCCAATGCTGGGGACACGGGTTTGAGCCCTGGTCCAGAAAGATCCCACATGCCGTGGAGCAGCTAGACCTGTGCACCACAACTACTGAGCCTGTGCTCTAGCGCCTGCGAGCCACAACTACTGAGCCCACATGCCACAACTACTGAAGCCCGCAAGCCTAGAGCCTGTGCTCTGCAACGAGAAGCCATTGCAATGAGAAGCCCGCGCACCGCAACAAAGAGTAGCCCCCACTCACCACAACTAGAGACTCGCCACAATTAGAGAAAGCCCATGTGCAGCAACGAAGACCCAACGCAGGCAAAAATAAAATAAATAAAATAAAAATTTTTTTAAATGCCTGGATTCCAGCAGAGGGGATCTTTGAGACCTACTTAACCATTGCCCCTGATGTTAAGGAAAGGACCCGAAAAGGGTGAACTGCTTGGCATCCACACAAGAGTCAAACTGTCGACTGGCATCATTCAAAGGTTTTAGGGATTAATTGGGCAGAGGATCAGAATGGGAGACTGATATTCTGGCTCTGCCTTCATCAGGTCTTCTCAGTCTGGCTTCATTATTCCAAAATAAAGTAGAAAAGCTGTTCTTATTAAAAATAAATGAAGTATATCATTGGATTATTCTATATGGGTATAAAGAGGTAGTGAAGAGCAACAAAGGAGAAGTATTGAGAGATCAGGCCTTCTGTGTCAGAAGAACATGTCTTGGAGCATCACTTGGTCGTAGTCTGCAAGGAAAACCAAGGAAACAACACTAGATGGGTCAATAAGAAGAGACGTTACAATAAAGAGACAGTACAGCACTTCAGAAGAGTTATAGATTGGCTAGAAGCAACCCCACACCCCTGCTACCATTAATTCCCCTGCCCCCACCAAGAAACGCACCGCAAAATCTACACATGCACTTTCCAGGTTTATTTAACCAAGAATACTGAAATCTATGGACACGCAATAAACACAACTTAGTACTGTTTGCCTTACCCTCTTCAAGGGCACTGCTACTAAAACTGAGAAAACAGACACATTTTTGGCTATGTTCCCTGTTTTTACACCACCTTCAAGAAGGAAACTATATTTATAGTCATTGTACTTCTGTTTAAAAGAATATTTTCAATATCAGGCTCTCCTGGATATGAACCAAATTCAGCATCAAGAAGGCCATATTGCCCTGGAATGGAGAAAGCAGAGGAATGCCTGATCATTATTTCTGCCTCCAACTCTCCAGGTACAGAGAAAGTACCTTTTTCTGATGTCTCATCAGTTGGCAGAAGGCAGTTTCAAAAGGGAGAGAAGAGCAAACAGTATCAAATGTATCAGAGAGGATGAATACTGAAAAGAGATCATTGAGTTTGCAGCAAAGAAAATACAGGTGATTTTACTGGTGCAATTTAATTGAGGGTGAGCACTGAGTATATCAAAGATGCCTCAGTAAAGGCCTGGACTAAAACTTCCGCTTCCAGTCTTGCCTAACTCCAATCCATTCATTATCCAACTATCACAAGAATGATCTTGCTAAGTCTGATCACTTTATTTTCCAACTAAAATCTTTCAATGGCTTCCTATTTACTAAATGGCATAGTGTACCTGTTTATAGTGTAGCTATTCATCCTTCACTCCAACTTACCTCTCAAGGATAAATTCCTATTTAAAACATTACTTGAACTAACAGATAGAATTGAAAATCCTCTTTTTTGTTCTCCACTATACCCAGGACACACTTCTCTTGCATCACTGACAACATTCAATCTCATTTATCTGTTTTCATGATTATCTTTCTAAACGGACTTTGAGCCTGTTGAGGGTAAACACAATGTCTAGCACATTGTAGATACTCAATACTTAATTGTTGAATGAATGAGAGAGAAATAGAGGGAGAGATAGAAAATAATGATGGGTGGATTAAATTTATGAAAAAGAATACCTTTGCCTTCAAAGGCAAACAGGAGGGAAAGAGAGGAAGACAGGTTATGAGGCAATCAGAAACAAACTAAAGCAATGATGTAATAGGAAACTGACTAAATGAAAAAAGAATCAAATATCAACTCCATGGAAAACTAAAATTTATACAGGAAAGGAATACTGTATAGAGAATACAATGAACTTAGAGCTGATCTGAGCAACTGTAGAGCTCTGCGCTTGTCTGCAGGGATACCTGGAGTCATAATACTGACCCTTGGCCGGAATGGGAATAAAATGTACTACCTAGGGATTTATAATGTGCAGTCTGAATTCCAAAATTTACCTAGAGGCACCCAATAACAAGTTGTCTACATTATTTATTGAGAATGTAGAATGACAGTTTGCATCTGGTTTAACCAGTTATATAGCCTTATTTTAGCTATTGACTGAAAGTTTATAAAAGATTCCTCAGGAAACTTGTGCTTGGCTGCCCTGAGACAAAGGTATCTCACACATATCTTGGTGAGTCATAATCCAAAGACAAAGCACATGCTGCAAAACAGAAAGGACCATGGGGGCTGTGCCTAGAAATCTCAAACCTCTCTGATGTTTACCTATGTTTTCATTCTCCTGCTATACTTATGCCTTCACCTTTATTGAAGTCACATATGAATATACCCTGTGGAGTCCTTTCAGCTCTCCAACGTTCTGTAATTGATGCAATGGTACACTGAATGGAGTATTTAAGTGACCCTTGACTCTATAATTTAAATAACGGCTAAGACTTTGGGGAAAAGAAAAATGAGGAAAGAGAGCTGTGAACCTTTGACAAAGGCTGACTTCCGGGCAACTTCTGGTTTGAGATCATGCAAATGCTGTGACCACTGATGGAAGGAAAAGCATATCAGCAGAACTTGGGGGTTGTAGATACTAAACCAAGGGAAACAGTTACATGAATTAAGAAGGAAATTCAGGTAGACGGGAAGTCAGTCAAGAATTTTGTGATTCTTTGAAAAAGTAAAGGAAGGCAGAAACAACTAAGACTGACAAATGCACCAAATTATTGCTTGTGACCTGAAAGAGAAGAGACAGCAAGCCAAAAGGGAATCATGTAAATATTTCTTTTGATTATAATGTGCCTCAGTCTAAATGAGAATCACTAAAAAAGACTATACGGGTTGCAAGGGGAGGAAATGAAAGACAAACAAATTACAGAAAGTTATTTGTGGAGTGATACAGACACTTCCTGGGAAGGTTATGCTAAAATGGATTTTACGTATTCAGATCCAAGGAGCTATTTCCTTGTATTAGGTACTGCTGACTGGAAGAGTATGTTTGGTCTTATTCAGGATCCTGAAATAGTTGCAACTTTTACAGAAATGTGGCTGGAGGGTCAAACTCCAAATCTGTAGAGCTGGAAAAAATGTAAGGTACATGACATATACCTATAGAGGGGAAATTAGACACTAAATGAAATACTCTTAGATACCAAATGAAATAATTCTTCTGAAGCTTCTGAAATGTTGGAAATATCAGCAATTTTGGATTGGTTATATGATGATCCTAAAGTATCCCTTAATTTTATACCTTTGACTCGAGCGGTGATTGATGTTGTGGACTTAAACAATTATTCACAACCTAAAAGTTGAGAGTTATGTTTTATTTGGCGGGAATTTTTAGGACTTCAAGCTCAGAAGGCAGCATCTCAAGTAACCCTGAGAGAACTGCTCCGAGGAAGCAAGGAGGGGAGTCAGGATATATAGGAGTTTTGCAACAAAGGGCAGGTAGTAGGAACATCAAAAGATTACTGTTAATTAAAGAAAACCAGACATCCCAAGTTAAGGAATTTTTAGCACTTTTCTATGTATGGGAAGATGCAAGAGTCTAGGCTCACTGAAATCATTCCTTTGACATGCACCTCAGCTCTCTGGGGCCAGTATCCTGTGTTTTCACATCCTGAGTTTCCTCAGGGCTCACCATAGGAAGTGGCTGCAGTCTGATGGCTGCTAGATGGCGGGTATTCTTTCCTTCCTAAGTTTCCTGAGGCTCACTGGCTCACGTTGGAGGGCTGCAATCACTGATGGGTGCGGCATCCTTTGTTTACTGATATGACAGGAAATATTCCATTTCTCAATGTCATGATTAAAGGGCTCCCAAATACTTAGGTTCCTTATGTTACTATAATAACAGATGAGTTGGATTATGTAGAGAAGCTGCCATTGACCTCTTGGCTCATTTCTTATAAGTAGGATTGAACAACGGAAAGGATTAGGATTATTCAGAAGAAAGGAAAAATAATAAATGATGAAAAAAAGCTCAAGACATTTAAGCTGAGTAGAAGTGTTCACAGGGTATGGAAAAGGAGGAGACAGATGGAGTAACTATGAAAATTTTAATGGATCACTTATGAGATTATGTGATCTGGTTGCTTTACCAACTCCTCCATTTATCCCAGCCTTGATGAATTTTATAAATCTAATAATGACATAAAAAGAGGATCTACAGTTTCTTCCAAAGCAGTTCAGTTTAAAACAGTGAGAGTTTAGAAAGATTACTCTGAATGACAAGATGGCCAGAGACTGTTAGTACAATGTCCCAGCAAGGAAACAAAGGCCATTCTCGTTGGCATACAAGAAAACCATCCAGGGTGGTAAAGAAATTTTATTGAAATTTCTAGACACTGGTGTAAATTTATACAACCTGCTAAGGAAAGGGTAAAGGGCAATATAATTAAGTTAGTGGGATAAGGTAAAATATTCAAAAATGAAAGTGTGGTTCATAGTAGGAATTTATGAATGAAAGTTATGAAGGGCTATTGCATCACCCCTACCAGAATGTCTTTACCAGAAAGGATATAATGTATGAATGAGGAACTTTTGCCTTATCCAAGCCATTGGGAACAAGGATATCATAAAAATCTGCTCTTCATTATCTTTCAATTGGGTGTGTTAGATGGGGGACTTTGGAACTACCTAAACCCACTCAAGGGCTTAATATAAAACAAGAGAACACCTGGGAAGGGGTGGGGGAAAAGAAAGGAGCATCAAGAAATTTTATTATACATATGGTAGATGCAAGTGAATTAGTGTCTACACATTCCTTGTTTAATAGTCCAGTATAGCATGTGAGAAAAGCTGATGGATCCTGGAGGTTAACTCTAGACTCCAGACGACTTGATAAAGAGGAGCCTTCGATAGCATCAGCCATTCCTGATAGTGTTAGCAATTCAAGATGTGCCACAAGCTAAGGGCAGCTGGTATTCTGTGATCAATCTGACTAATGCTTCCTTTTAGATTCCTATTTTGAAAGAAAGTCAAAATCAAATTTGTATTCATGTGAAACAGACTCCAATACACATTTACTGTGCACCTATGGGGATATTTAAATTATCCTGCTTGTTGCCACAACCTGGTGAGAAAAGATGTTGATTTAATTCAATCGAAAAGTACTCTTATTCATTAAGTCAATAATACAGTGTTGACATCTAAATCTAAAAATCAAGCTAAGCATGAATTCCAAATGCTGGTTAATTATATAACCACCAGGGAGTAGCTAAAATACAGGGTCCAGCATAAATGATAAAATTCTGAGTAATTATATGGGCCAGACCTACTAGCAGCATTCCTCAACCAATCACAATGAGTTACTGTCTCTCTAGCTCCAAAACTGAAACAAGAGCCATAAAGATTGCTTGGTTTCTGAAGAAATCACATATCACATCTATAAATTTTATTGGCTTCTATTCACACAATAATAACAGAAAAGGCTGAATTTGAATAATGCTTTAAACAGCGTCAGGCTCTCTCTTGAAGCTTCAAATGGCCATTGACCCACTCTAACTGGATGCTCCAATGACAGTAGAAATATAAGCAACTAGAAAACCCAAGCTGGCTAAAGCTTTGGCAAAAACCCATGACTGCCACCCAGCAGTCATGGAATTTGGACTAGAATACTACCTAAGGCTGCCTCCTAAGTAGCATGGTTCACAGATTGTAGCTCAAGGGTAGAGAGCCAAAACTCAGTCTGGAAGTCAGCTGCATTACAACTAGCTGATCATTTCATTTTGACTGAAAAAAGACAAATACAATTCCACTCAATGGGCAGAATTAAAAGGGGTATTCCTTGGGGAGCTATACAATAAAAGTAACATAGTATAGGGTTCATACTAAATTTTAGGCAAAACCCAATAGATTGGCAATTTAGTCCAGGAAGTAGGTTTTGGATGGCTAGAAGATAAGAGAAACCTCAGTGTGGGAGTCTTTGTTATGAAAAATTTTATGCACTTCTAAAGGAAACAGATGAAAGTAGGCTAAGTTGATTCCCTTTTTTAAAAAAAATCTCCTGAATTCAAAAGGGTACTGGAACTAACAAGTAGATACCCCATTTTCTCTTTGAAAGTAGTTTCTCAGGTACATAAAATCAGTTGTTGTGGAGACATTCAATCAATGAATAAAAAATAGATGTATCCTACTATGAGCTTAGAAGCTCACAAAGTGATTAAAATTTTTTTCTGTTTTTTAATAGTAGCATTAGAAACTAAAAATGACTATGGGCTGCTGCCTATTGAGAGGATCCAGGCCAGCCCATAGCTGGCAAATGGATTACATTATTCATGACTCCAGGTATATACTGATGAGTTTTGACCAGGACAGATATTCATTCTAGATGTGGATGTACATACCAGGTCATTGAAGCAAATGCCTCTAACACTGTTAGAGGTCTAGAGAAAAAATATGTGATTTCAGTTTGCCACCCCCGCCCCACATATATTACTGATGAAGGACACATTTACTGCCAGTGCAGTATAATAGTGGGCTAAGATGCATAACTTACAATGAACTTATCATATAGTTTACCATGTACAAATTAGTGAACTGAATGGAAATCAGAAGGTACATTAAAATGTGTGCTCACTAGAGGGACAGCATCAGCAAAATGATAGAACAGAAAGCCGCAAGTCCTCCTTTCCTCCATGGACACATTGATTCAACAATACGTGGACCAATTCCCTTTGTGAGAAATCCAGAGACCAGTTGAGAGAGTCCTACACCCGAGGCAAGCACAAACTCAATCACAATGAAGCCAGTACCAAAATCTGCAGAATCCTCTTGCCATAATCCCTCTCACCTGGCATGGCACTGCATGATCAGGAGGGAACCACTTAGCTCCCAGTTTCTCCCTGGAGAGAGAAGGACAGGATTGCACCATACATCCAACATTCTGACTTTTCTGGTGGCTGCCTAAGAGACTGGTTCTTGTCTTGCCTAAATGTGAGTGCTAACTGGAAAGGGCCTCAGGTTGGGAACCACTAGAATAAAGGTGATGGTTTGGACTAGTGCACATTTATTGGTCATAGGCCCTCCCACTGGCTCAGTGTAGAACAGTGAAGCAGGTGAAAATGCCCAAATCCCAACTTCTCCCTGGGAAGGGAAAGAGTTGGAGTATCCATCAAACATTTCAGCTATTCGGGGCACTGCTCAAAAGACTAATTTCTTTATCACCTCTCTTGGAACACTGATAGAACCTAGCATACTCTAGATGCCTGATGGCAACTGCGAACAAGTGAAAGGTTACAATTTGGACTACTATGCACTCACCACCAGAGCCCAGTCCCCAGTTCAGCAGGACACAATTGGGAAAACTCACAGCTCCCAACTTCTCTTTATGGAGAGAAAGAAAAGACTGAAACATACATCTAACATTCAGATTTTTGGGGGGGGTGCTGCCCAAGGGAATGGTTTCAGTCTCACCTGTCACAAAGTACTGACAAGCCCCGGCATATTCTAGACACCTGGATGCTGGGGAAAAAAAAAAAAGTTGAGCAATGTGCTGCTGCTCCAGCAGACAGACACCAGAGGTAGCAAGAGATTATGAACTCCTGAAAAAAGAAACCGTTAATTTCTCTGATTAGGCTAGAGGAGATACACATACAGAAAAGGTTTAAGAAGCCCCCAGAGTCTCTAGCTGGGTTTATTGGTAAATATCTTCCTCTGTATGATGCCAATCCATAAAGTCGGAGAGTTGGCTTATATTTCAAATATATAGATACCAATACAAAGTGTCAAGGAACACACAAAAAAACAAGGAAACAAAGCCCAAAGAAACAAAAAGTAAATCTCCAGATACCAACCCTACTAAACAGAAGTATAAGAATTACCTGAAAAAGAATTTAAAATAACCATTATAAAAATGTCAATGAGCTCAGGAAAATGATGTATGAACAAAATAGTATTTCATCAATGAGACAGAAAATATAAAAATAAAATAAAACCCAGAAATGTTGGAGCTGAAAAATACAATAACTGAACTGAAAAATTCACTAGAGGGATTCAACAGCAGACTTGATCAAGCAGAAGACTGAATGAAGTCAAAAACAGGTCATTTGAAATCATTCAGTCAGAGAAGCACCAATATGAAAGAATGAAAAAGAATGAAGAAAGCTTAAAGGTTTTATGGGATATCAATAAATGGATAAGTATACCCATTATGGAAGTTCCAGAGAGAGAAAAGGGACAGAAAGCTTATTTCAAGAAAAAATGGTTGAAAACTTCCCATATTTGGGGAGGGAAATAGACATCTAGAGTCAAGAAACCCAAAAGTTTCCAATTATGATAAATCTAAAGAAATCCACACCAAGACATGTTATAATCAAAGTGTCAAAATTAAAAGACAAAGAGAATTCTGAAAGTAGCAAGAGAATAGCAACTTGTCACATACAAAGGAACCCCCATAAGACTATCAGAGGATTTCTCTTGAACACTGGAAGGGAGTGGAATGGTATATTCCAAGGGCTGAAAGAAAAAACACTACCAACCAGGAATATTATATCTGGTAAAACTAGCTTACAAAAATGAGGGGGAAATAATAACTTTCACAGATAAACAAAAGCTGAGGGAGTATATCACTATTAGACCTGTCTGACAAGAAATGCTAAAGTGATCCCTCGAGTTGAAATGAAAGGACACTAAACACAACATGAAAGCATACAAAGGCAAAAATCTCATTGGCAAAGGTGAATATACAGACCAATACAGAATACTGTAATATAGTAATGGTAAGGCGTAAATAACTGTTAATTCTGGTATAGAACTTAAATATCTATCAACAGATCAGTGGATGTGATAGTTAACTTTATGTGTCAACTTGACTGGACTAAGGGATACCCAGATATCTGGTTAAATATTATATCTGCATGTGTCTCTAAGGGTTTTTCTGAAAGAGATTCGTATTTGAATTGGTGGACTAAGTAAAGCAGATTGCCCTTGCCACCGTGAATGGACATCATCCAATCCAATCAGACACTGCATAGACCAAAAAGGCAGAGGAAGGTCGGATTTCCTCTCTCTGTCTGACTGAGCTAAAACATCAGTCCTCTCCTGCCCTTAGACTGGGACTTACACCATCAGAGCTCCTGTTTCTCAGGACCTTCAAACTCAGACTGGAATTATACCACTGGCTTTTCTGGGTCTCCAGCTTGCATACAGCAGACTGTGGGACTTCTCAACCTCCATAAGAAGATAAATAAAATGTCATATATACATACAATGGAATGTAACTTGGCCATAAAAAAAAAAAGCCTGTCACATGCAACAAAATGGATGAGCCTTGAGAACATTATACCAAGTCAAATAAGCCAGTCACATAAATAAATACTGCCTGATTCCATTTATGTGAGGTATATTAAATACTTAAACTCATAGAAACAGAAAGTAAATTGGTGGTTGCCAGGGGCTGAGAGAAGGGGAAAATGAGAACTTGTTCCTCAATGGGTATAAAGTTGCAGTTATGTAAGATGAAAACATTTTAGAGATCTGCTCTACAACACTGTTGTCATAGTTAAAAATACTGTACTGTATACTTAAAATTTTGTTAAGAGAACAGAGCTCCTGTTGTGTGTGTGTGTGTATGTGTGTTTACCACAATTCAGAAAAAAAGCATGTGCTTACAGTACTTGCTTACTGATTTGGGGAGGGGTAAGACACTGAAGAAATGACTTACAAGATCAAATGAATGTTTGTTGATACACATGAAAGTGGAATCACTACTCAATAGATTGTTGAAATATTATCACTACTGATAGACAGGGAAGAAGAAATAGGGAAGGCATTAGAACTTAGTTAAACATCTTACTTATTTCTAAAAATTTTTCTTTTTCTTTGCTTGATCTTGTAGTGCCAAGACCTAAATTATGTTTCCAAGTTCCAAAGTAAGGATTACTTACTAAACATCACACAGTTACAGTATCTCTAAATATTATTGTTGGAATTCCTAAAGGAATGATGGAATAAGTTGTTTTTCTCCTCTCATGTCTAAGCTGGGATTAACAATTAATACCTCTTTCCTACCTAGTAGACAAGGAAGTCCTGTAAGTTTTTACTTACCTAACACTACTCCACATGACTGGGAATGGATGAAGGGGAAAACACTGACCAGACTCATGCTGCTGGCCAGCTATAAGGAAGTCTTCTTGCTGAACCTGATAATACTACCCTAGGAAGAAGATCTGGTTAAAAATTAATGATAAATGGAAATAAGAGGAAATGATTATTGAAAGAAAGTTAGCCTATAAATGGATAATAGAAAAAAGAAAGGCTAAATTTATATTGGTAACTTGTGAGTGGGTAAAAATAAAAGAATATAAACTCTTAACTATATTTACAGATTTCCCTAAGAGTGAAGTGATTCTCCTGTAGATACCTCTTCCTCTGTTTCAAGCTAAAGCTCCCCTGCTTATGACACCTTGTAGGTGAACACTTGAAATTCCCATTTTTCAGAATACATCTAAAGAGAATAGACCCCTTTTTAAAGGTAACATGCTGGAAACTTTGCGTCCCAAATGTAATCACCCCAGATTCTCAAACGATATATAGTGACATGTAGAATTTATTCCAGCAATGGGAGCAAGAGGGACAGTAGCTAGATCCAGTCTTCAGAGACAATATTGATATCTTGAGGGTTACATCAGCAGTAGTGTCTTCATGAGATCGGCTCGGTGGAATGTAAATCAAGCCCTTCTATAGATTCTGTGAGCTACAGAGTATTCTTTAATAAAATCTTTTTTGCTTAAATTTTCAGAGTTGTTTTTATCACTTGAATTGAAAATCTTGAGTATTACTAAATTACATATTTAAAAGTAGGGGGCTGCTTAATAATGGGCCTAAAATGTGGAACTGGATAAATACTATATGCAGGGCAGCACTAGGTTGGCACCTTACCATCCAGTCAAGGATAATGGTGACTCTTACTGTGCAACCATGAAACATGTGACTATTTCCTGTACCTTAAGAAGCAGGTCCCAATGATGCAATGAAAATAGGAAAAGTAGTAAGAAAAATTGGGGATGTTAGGGCACATTTGTTACTTCATACATTTTTCAGCAAAGTCAGTATGGCACAAGAAAGCACCAGTCTGAGGGTCACTACTCTAGAAGTAGAAAGAGAAGGAAATAACCGATTTGCTCAGAGAAAATATCTGCCTTGGCCTACACATTGAATTGACTGAGAGACCCAAAATTTAGAGAATAGCAAGGTTAGATAATTGAAGCAGGGATAAGGAAGAGGACACATAGCAGAAGAAAAAACTTAGAGGACTCTTACACATTCTCCACTGGGCTAAGAAACCGTAAAGCCAAGATCAGGTTCAGAGCGTAGCCTCTCCAACCAAGGAAAGTGACTAAATATCATAGCAAACTACTGTACATGCACCAATGGCAGGCAAGATCTGGGCCATTTACTACTTAACATCCCATGAAGAAAATCCAAAGTAATGATGAAATTTCTTAGCCCTAAAACACTTTCATTTTACTACTTGACTTCTTTAAGAATCAAACTTACTTGCTCTTTGCCCAGGGTTTTGAAAAGTCTAGTATATTAAGGAAGTCGGATAACTACCAAAATTAAAGCCGAAGGAAGTGTACAGCACAGTCATTAGGAGCTCAGTCTAAGGGGCCAGACCCAGATTTAAAGGCATGTATGACCCTGGGACACTTATTTCTCTCTTCTCTCTAAACTTCAGTTTCCCAATCTTTACATTAGGGCCTGTCTCTTCGAGTTTATGAGAGAATTAAATAAAATGAAGCATATAAACTTCAAAGCATATTCCCAGGCACACAGCAAGCAACAGATCATTATTATTATGAATTCTATTATAAAACATTTATATGGAACATGGATCCCAAATGAAGATTAATAGATATAGTCAAAACTGTCCTTTGGAATTTTTAAAGATATTTTCTTAATTAAAAGATTATATATGGTAACTCTTCTGAGCTATGGCTAATAAGAGAAGATTCACAGTAACACTCTGGTAAGTTAATATTAAAGTTTTCATTATATAAATAACATATGAACTTTAGATATATAAAAGCAACAAAGATAATCAGGGATATCAGGTAATAGGAAATACTTAGGGGAAAATATCCTATGGAAGATGGCAAAATAAAACTGGACTGAGAATCTCCTCTCAAAACTTAACAAAGTTCATTATTCATTTAAAAATGAGGGACTCAACAAAGGCACCAGCAACAATAAAACACCAAACAAGACAAAGTTCAGGACACAGACTTTGATTCTGATATAATTCAGTCTATTCCTAACCTTGTTCCCATCACACCAGTCCAAAATTTTCACCAAGGAAAGAAAGAATGTAAATGAATAAAATCCTCAGAATCCTTATTAACACAATCTCCAGGCCCTTCCTAATCTCCACTGGGGGGAGGGGGGAGGAAGGCAGGTTAGAGAGGAGGTTTCACTCTGGGAAAAAGTTGAGAAGCCATCAAATGTGGGTGTTCCTCTCTATCACCACCTGTTCTCAGCAGAGCAAGATAAACAATTAGAGATCCTCATTTTGCTATCTCCACTTGATAGTCTCCAGAAAAGCAAATAAGGAGGAAATATGGCCATGACCACACTAGCACCAATAAACTGTGACTTAAAAAAACTGAATGGAATAGAGAAAACAAACTTGCTGAGGGAACAAGAAGCTAAAAGATAAACAGTGAGTCAATGGAATTCTATAAAACAATGAAAACTCCAGCTACAACCAACGATATAAAGGAATCTCCTAAATGTAATACTGAGCTAAAGAAGAAAATTCATTTAGAACACAAACAATTTAATTCCATGTTTTTCAGGAATGCAGAAATAATTTATCATCTACAAACATTTAAATATTTTACTTTCAAGCATAAAAATGTATGCTTATTTGCTTATATTTGGATATATGTTCATGGATTTTTTTTCCCCCAGTATAGTTCTACAGATTAGTTCCTCTTCAATTTTTTCATCTTTGATAATTTCCAATGAGAAACAAAAACTTCAAAACAACTGTGAAGCAAACTGAGTGCAGAATCCTAAAGGAACCTATTAAGTTGTTTTCATTCTTCTACTGCTGGCTCAGTCACACCAGATTTCATAGCAATATTTTTTTCAGGAATTTGCCTTCATCAAAATTTGCAAAAGCATTCAAATTACGTTTTATAGAAACATCTCCCTTCCTTATACATCATATCAACTGAATTTTTTAAATGTTTAATAAATAATGTAATCATAACTTCCACAACTGGCAAAAACATGTTTGGGAAGAAACACAACTTAGTCTTGACAAGCTCACAACCCAGTTAGTGAAAATAGAATACATGGGCCACGGGTGACCAGTCACAGGTGATAGGTATCAGTTGGTATGTTTTACAGATGGTATATGGAGTATCAGATGATTAGACAGGTTATTTGAGTGGAAGTCAGCTAAGTAAGTGACATAAAAGTAAAACTGAGACTATCTAATGTCAGAAAAAAGCAGAGGAAAATGACAGAAAGATAAATGCAATTACAGAAAAGATTATTGACTTGGGGGGGAGGAGGGATTAGCCTGAGGAACAGACAACGATGATTCAACAAAAGTTATTTAGCCTTCCTGAAATACTGAACTCATATGGAGCAGGAATAGTATTTAAATATATAATAAAATTTTGTTTCATTAAGTAAAGGAAAACCTGAATCTGCTAATAGAAAGGCACAGCATATTACAGGAAAAATTAATACAGTATAAATTATTAATCTTTTTTTTAAAATCCTGAATTATACTGAATTTTCAAGATTAGAAATATTTCTTGAGACACTGAGGTAGGCAAAACAAAAATGAGTTACTTAAACGAGTAAAAAATTAAGCTGGCCCCAGAATACTCCAAACAATGTGCAATGCCAAAAAACAACAGAGCAACAATGTTTACAAATTTCTGAGGTAAATAAAACATAAACCAAGAATTTTAGACCTCACTAAGTTGTTCTTCTAGAATACAGGCATTCCCAAACATGAAGGAACTCAGGAAATATAGCACTGAATGTGTATGAACATACAACTGAAACTAAACCAATTGATCAAATTACATTTCAAAACTGTATAAATGACATAAAATTTGATAATATGATAACACAATGTCTCTAATAATCTTTAATTTAAAAGAAAATCTTTTAGGAATAATTTCTGTGATGAAGAACAAGCTTAGCAATTCCTATAGCTTACCAATTTTATTTTCTTCTGCTAAATTCAAGTAAAATTAAAATTAATGAATTTTATTGTTAAACAGCATGTATCCCATTATCTCATTTTTATAAAACTTTTATTTGTCTAGCCTTCTTTCATTATAATGCACACAAATAAATATGAAATTATAATTAGTTAATGTTAACCATTATTTCTGAGTGGTGAAATTTGGGAAAATTTTCTCTAAGTTTGAATTTTTTGTAATGGATTTAATGCCTTTGTAATATATTTTATAAAGACAGTTAACATCATTATTCTAAAAGAAAAGTTAGACTACACAGGAAATTATAAGTTCAATAAAGATAAAACTTGCCTAACTGTCTTGACCTTTGCTCTAGTAAAACCCTTTCTTTTCAGTATTACTCAGCTGATCAAAATCCTACACCTGACTACACAGCAAACACACCATTAATTTTTTTAAATAAGTTAATAAAAACGCAGAATGCTATGCTAACGGTCAACCCTGTAGAAGACTTTTAGAAAGAAATTTCCCTCATTAATCCCTTGTCAAGCAAAAGTACTAATTGACTTTAGAAGAAAATTTGGTGGAGGAAGAAAGGAAATGGTTTAAAAGGACTCAAAGCTTTGCTCTCTCACAAATCACATAAGTAATTATTATTCTGTATAACAGATTTAATAACTATAATGTGCTCTGTTTAGGACACTATTGTATTTCTCAGGTGGGTGCAGGTTTTTCTAGTATATTTGAGTTGGTAAGGCACACTGGGAGCCTTCCAGTTCCAAAGCATCATGTTAATGCAATATATTAACAATTGATCCTGTATTTGGAATGTTAAAAATGAAATTTATTCTTAAAAATTAAATGGTCCATTTTATAGGTGAAAAACAAAACCATTTTAAGTTAGAAAAAAACTTCAAAATGTCAACACTGTTAAAACAAAAGTTACAGTGGTTTCAAGTTTGAGAAAAGAAGCAAGCTTTTTTATGAAGGGCAAATATTTCTTGCCTTTGCCACATGAAGAAGGCTTTCTTTTTAATGATCTGTTTATTTCTGGTGTTGAACTAAATTTAAATTGTTTTATTTGTGAATATAGTTGAAAAATGGTAAATCCTTAAAATTAGTTACCTAGGGAAGTTAGGTGACCTCCAATAGAAAAAAAAAAAATCATTCCAAGGGAAAATACCTGTCCAAATCTCAGGTCTTTATAGGCACCTGTAAATCCAGTTAACACTCTAGTTAACATTCTAATTATGACTTTAAATCCAGTTAAATGTCTAAATCCATGGTAACACGTAATACTGTTTTTTAGAAGACCCACATAAAGTTATTTCAATGCATTGGAAAAAAACTTCAATAATGTAGTTTAATAACTGCTTTCTTTAGTTTTCAATCCTTCTCTTTTTTAAAAATGAAATATGCAGCACAATATGCCCCTATATTCTTTCGTTTCGAATGGGACCATCTCTTTTCTGTTTTCATCGGCATATGAACCCGTTATTCCTCCTAAAGAGGTCAGATAAAACGGGAAGGGTAAAAAGCCGTTGCTGTTGTTGCTGTAAAGCATGTCAATACTGCTCTAATTCAAAGTTGCCAGGGCTGTGTATCAACAAGCAGCACCACTGAAATCCACTAGTTCGTATCCACAAACAACTGATAGTGATTAACCTAAATAAATTGGTGTTTTGAATTATCATATCTTATTATTTTATTAATGTTTGTTATCTATTTGAGTAAAATAAGTTTAAAAAACTACTTTGAGTTAGTCCTTTCTCATCAAAGAATCAGTTACAGGTTTCTCCCGCTATCCAAAAGTAGAGTGTTCCTATGAAAACTTTCATAAGCCATAATAGCATAAAGGAAAGAGGCAATTGACTTAGGATACATCTGGCTAACAGATGCACAAAATAAATTAAGATAAAGCAAAGATGCTCACGGACATATGGCATCTTGATACTGCGATGCTGAGTGTAGTTCCAGGGGAAGGAGCTTGGGGGCGCTACTCTTGCTGCTCCAGGTTCCCGTTGCCTCTGCAACAGCTCCACTGCAAAATACGGGCTGTTTTCAACTTTTGCCTTTTTCTTGTAAAAGCAAAAATCCTCTTCAGATTTCTTTATGTTAGCAAAAACAGCTACTAACGTAGGTCTTTCATGAAAACAAAGTGGTATAAAGCCAACTTTCGAAAAACGGGGAAATGTTTGTATTTGTGTTGCTGAACATTTAGATTGTTTCCATTTTTACTAATGTAAGCAATGATTATTTCCTTAAAATAAATTCCTAAGATTTAAAATACTCATTATTAAGATATGCACATTTTTAAGATTTATGATATGTAGAACCAAAGTGTCCTCTACAGAGTTCTGATTTCACTGACCCTAGATAATGCTGGATAGTTTATCATTTTTCATCTTTTTGGCATTTATACTTAAACTTGCCTCTTCATTTGTGGTTTTAGTTCCCATGCTCTACTTTCTAGCAACAAGAACTAAAACAGATAGCTATCAGTAACTATGGAGTTAGTTTCTATGCCTTGCTGCATCAGATTGGTGTTATAAGTCAGAAAAAAGATAGAGAGCAGCAAAGCAACTGTTGGGAAGTGATTTAAGTAGATTCAGAATGGAAGAAATACAAGAATCAGCATGGCTTAGATTTAGGAAAGTGTTTTAAGAAATTGGTAAGAGGGGGAGGTATCTTCTTGGTAGCTTCCATAGATTAGGGTAAGAAAGAAATTGAATTGTTTCTCAGGTGTTTCTAAGTTTTAAATGATCATTATTTTCATTTTCAAGAGATTTTGGTAAATATTTATGTTGTTCTAAAATTGTTTTTAGAATGATTCAATGCTGTTTCTTTGAATCTTCCTCCAAACCATGACTGAGCAACTGGGCATTTCGGCTTTGGGAATTGAGAACCTAAAAGGGAGGAAATATTTTCCCTTCTTCCCTTTCAGGTTCTGGTCTAATAATTAAGTTGATATAAAACAGATTAACAGAAGAAAGTCAAACAAAAGGTTAATAACATCCCTGTGTATACATGGAAGAGACCCAGGAAAACTGAGTAACTCTCTAAATGGCTGAAGTCATCACCTTAAATACCATCTTAGGTAAAGACACAAGAAGATGTTGGGGTTGGAGAGTCAGATATAGGAGGTTACCAGGAAAACCACAGTAAACAAGAAAAGGCTGTTATTCGAATTCAAGCTTTAAGTCAATTGATAACAGTTTATAGAGGTTTATATATTCTCCTCTTCCTAGTATAGAGAGGGAGACACTACAAATGGAGATTTCTCAGATTAATGTAAATATTTCTTAGAAAAGGGTAACTTTTACTCAGTTTTCTGAGCTTCTGTCATGTCTGCTGCTTTTTAAAAATAACTAGTTTAAAATAATCAATATGCCAAAAAGATATCTTTTGGGGTGGTATATTTTGCTCCCCTTTTATTTTTTTATTTTTATTTATTTGTTGTTTGTTCAAATCTGAGTTTCATATAAGAAAGAAAAGGATATGTAGCAGAGATCACAATCAGTGTTTTTCACAACAAATGTTGTATGGTGGATTTTAATTTGTCAATTTTTTTTTTTTTTTTTTTGGTCGCTCCTTGAGGCATGCGGGAATCTTAGTTCCCCCACCAGGGATCAAACCTGTGCCCCTGCAGTGGAAGTGCTGAGTCTTAACCACTGGACCATCAGGGAAGTCCCTGCTCCCCTTTTAGAATGTTGTATCAATTGTTAATTTATAAGTCTAAAATACCATAATGTTAATTAGATACATTTTTAAACCATTTGTAACATTCTTTTCATTAGAGTCTTTAACAGGACTTTTTGTTACGTTAAGATCTTCCAGAAAAACCCGAACAAACTTTTGGCCAACCCAATATATAATATTTCATTATATTAAATATTATTTTTATAAAATAAAAAATATACTGGGAGTTTTGTCAAAATATGAACATCTTAGTCTATCATAAATGTTGGGGAAGGAAAAAAGTTTTCCTCTACCCTTCTATGTTCTTCTGGCCGATTTAAGAATTAAATTGACATGAAACATATTCACAGGAGAAAATCAAATTTAATTACACACATATGGGGACCCCCTAAGAAAAATGAGACCCTTGGACAAGCTAAGCAATTGAAGTGTATATGTCATCTAAGAGAAGAAGAGTGGAGTAGAGGTTTGGGATTTCAAAGGGGAAGATAGGGAAAAAAAATATTTGGAAAACGAATGCTTGCTGTGCTATGCAGACAATGGGACACTGAGAGAACTTTGATCAAACAGGCCTTGCTAAGTTTCCCTCAGTCTACCACACCTAGCTTATATTCTCTGTAGTTAGCTCTGATGATAGCTCTCTTCCTGGGATAGGTCCCCTATCTAAATTCTTTAAGGCAGTTAAGGGGAGGAGGTAAAAGCTTTTCCTTTAGCCTTTTGTTCCTTAAAAACAACCAGGATAAAATAACCCTCATGCTAAAGCGAAACATCTTCAGGTGGCAAATTTTGCTCCCCTATATAAATAATGCTTTTGCCAATATATGTTCTATTTTTTCTCTATATGGAATTACTGTACAGGTTTTTGCTTTTGTATTTTTAATTATGACACATTGTATATTAAATAACTCATCCTGATACCTAAAAAAAAGCTTATTCACATTATAGAGGTAAATGTTTCTATTGCGTTTACCTATGATTTACATATTTCGAAATAAATAAAAAGAAAGGAAAAAGAAGTTCCAGATGTGAGAAAAGTATAACATCAACTTTTTATATCAGGAATGAATTAAAAATATATCTTTAACTAACTTCCTGTGCTTCTTTAACTTTTGAATATTTATTCTACACTTATATAGTGTCAGACCTTGTACTAGGAACTGGAGTTACAGCAATAATAAAAACAGGTACACTGCCTTCCTGAACACAATTAGAAGAGGGAGAAAAACATTAATCAAATAAACAAATGAAAGGTACAGTTATATTTTTGATTAGTGGTACAAGCTGTGATACATAATCTTATGAAGATTTATAATAATGATATTTGACCTGGAAATAAATTTTTTTATTTCATAAGAAACTGTTTTTTATCTGAAGCTATAACCTAACCATGTTTTTAAACGTATTTGTTTCCCATAGCAACCATCTTTGAAATGATGTGGGCCATGTTACATTTTAGAAACTTAACCTAAGTGCAAATGTAGCATGGAAAACTTGGAAGGAGAAACTGAATTACCATCCCCAAGGTTTAACCAAAAATATTCACATGTAAAGGTGAGCACGATCAAAAGAGAAAATTTTCCATTGAAATGATAATGCAATGAACTTTATAAAGCAAAAGCAACAGAATTTATATATATGAAAGAGAAGACACTCAAATGTTAAAAAAATAGACAAAGTAAGAAAATTTCATGCAATAAAAACTATTCTTTTTAAACTCTTTGGGGAATTTAAAATCTATCAAGTACTTACAAATTCACTAGTATAAACATAATGTAATTTTAAAACACGAAACTATCTTAAATTTCATGAACAGATTTTAAAACTTTATATCTCTTTGAGATTTGATTGTTAATTAGAGTTAAATGTAAAACAGTGTCTAAAATGTAAATGATACTTTAAGTAACTTTAAAAGGAGACTAAAGAAAGAAAATTATAAGCATGTCCTTTTAAACCTTCTTTCCTCAAAGTCATTTGTAAACTGGCTAAAATGAATTAGATCTCCTTACCAACCAAAAACATAATTTCTTTTCTCGCTGCTTCAACAAGACCCAAAAATACGTAGACTAAGGAGCAAAGTTTCTTATTGCTCCTTCAAATACCATTCCAGGTTCACAGGCAGTTGCTCCACTCTCGGCAGTCATTCACAACCCAGGTTACAGGTCTTGTTTGTCTGGCATCCCCTAGGGTGTTGCCCTCATCTGCATTGTCAAAGCTGATGTAGGGGGAGTGGAAATAATTTTCCCTCTACCCTTCTAGGTTCTTGGATGAGATTCACTTGTAAAAAAGACAAATTTATAGGAGAAAAACAAACAGAAGTTTAATAACATGTATACTTCCTGTTTACATAGAAGATACCTCAGAAAACTGAGTAACTCTCCTAAATGGCCCAAGCCACCACCTTACATACCATCTCCAGCTAAAGATAAAAGATGTTGAGGGAGGGGGAGTCGGTTATGAGAGATTATCATGCAAAGCACAGTAAACAAAGGTATGGCTATTATGCAGATTTAAGTCCATTTAAGTCCACTCCATTGATAAGTTTCTAGACATTTAATCTTCCTCTTCTTCCTGGTACAGACAGGGAGACACCCTTACAAATGGAGATTTCCCTTATAAACATAATTTCTCTTGCAGAAGGGTAACTTCTACTGGTTTTTAGAGATTTTCGTGTGTCTGCAGTTTCTTAAAAACAACTGGCTCAAGACAAACCTTATGCCAAAGAGTCATATTTCAGGGTGGAAAATTCTGCTACCCTTTACTGGGTTTCAGGTACATCCTTATTTAGCTCACAAGAAGTCAAATGTGGTTGTGTACTTCCAATGTTCTAAGGCTTATACCCAGAAGTAATGCAGGTCACGTCTGTTCCCATTCCACTGGCAAGAACATTGTCATATAAGGACATTATAAGAAGGCTGGGCTGGGAAGTGTAGTCTTCAGCTGGTGGGCACATGCCTTACTATAACTTTATTTCCTACCAAAGAAAGGGAAAGCAGATTTTGGTGCTGTCGGGAAGGGAGAAATTTTCCTTTCCCCTTCCCTTCTTTCTGGTTCTTTTGGTTGGTTGAGTAATTACAATGACATAAACTAGACTAACAGGAGATAAACTAGATTAACAGGAGAAAACCAAATTTAATTTTGTATATACAGGAACACCACATACATGAGGATCAAGACCCCACACACGAGAGGTTCAAAGACAGAAAGGTAAAATGTATATGCCATCATGAGCTAAGAAAGGAGATAAGGGCCTGGGGCTTCAAAGGAGAGGAGGGTCATTCACAAGATGGTAAGAAGAGTAGATGTTTGGTAATTAGATGTTTAATTAGATGTTTGCCCTGCCATATAGATGGGGCCACTTAGAATTTATCCATGGTAATAACTCTTTTTTCTGGGAAAAATCCCCAATTTAAATTCATCTAGGTAGTTAAGGGATAGGCAGTGGTTTCTCTTGAACCCACAGTGTCTCCATTGCCTTTAGCCCAAAATAATTCACATGCCAAAGTAGCACATGGAAGTCTGTTCTGAACCCCCACCCACAGTGCACATTTAGCAGTTTCACCCATAAAGCTGACGTGTATTGAATTTAATTATGCTTAAAATTTTCTAGGGACTTCCCTGGTGGTGCAGTGGTTAAGAATCGCCTGACAATGCAGAGGACATGGGTTTGAGCCCTGGCCCGGGAAGATCCCACATGCTGCAGGGTAACTAAGCCCATGCGCCAAAACTACTGAGCCTGCGCTGTAGTGTGCGTGTGCCACAACTACTGAAGCCTGCGAGCCTAGAGCCTGTGCTCCACAAGAGAAGCCACCGCAATGAGAAGCCCGCGCATCACAACGAAGAGTAGTAGTCCCCGCTCGCAGCAACTAGAGAAAGACTGCAAGCAGCAACAAAGACCCAATGCAGCCAAAAATAATATTAAAAAATTTATTTTTTTTTAAATTTCTATATCATCAGATTTTTTATTTAAAAAAAATTTGCCACTCACCATCTTGTTTTGTCACCTAAAAGATTCATTCTGTCTACAAATACTTACTGAGCAACTACTTCATATTGGTGCAGTACTAGAAGTGCAAGATACAGAGAAGTATACGTCAGAGTCCTAGACTTCCAGAAATCTGCCATCTAATTGAGATTGTTATATGTCAACTACTATGGCAGGTGATTTAAACAAGTTTGTCTTAATAGTAGTGAAAATTCTTAGAACAATTCTGTGCCTGCTTTATAAACATCAGAAAAACCTGGGGTTGTAAAAGTTAAGTAACACAAATATAAATGCCAGGATCCACAGACCTTTCTTTTCCAAAGCCAGTATTTGCTATATATATTGGAGCTGACCTAACACAATCAAATTGTCATATCAAACACACACAAACTAGAAATCTTCCGCAGTATCAATTTTTACTGAATTTCAAGAATCCAAGCAGTGAGAGGCTTATACATAGCAAATGAAAACAGAGAGCTATAGGTTTACATCAAAATCTGCAGTCACCCACAAATCAGTAGGTTTGTTTACTATAAACAATCTTAGACAATTATATACATCCTAATAAAGCATTCCACAGATAAGGGCTTCCAGCTACAAATACCATGTGTTTGTTTGCCAGGAGGTGTCATTAGCATATTTATAAGGAGATTAGTCCAGATCACCTGCCTTCTTTCTAATAGTGACACAGACACACACCCTCAACCGAACTCAGCAAGAGAATGGATTATAGATTTGCTGTGTTAACCATTTCATTCCCATCAAGAATTCTAGTTTCTTCCCTCCAAATTTCCTGTGTCCCAATTTATATTCATGGTTAAATTAACTTAGCTGCAGAGCTATGAACGTCCACACAAATATGAATGTTTCCAAAAACTGTTTTACTAAATAAAAATTATAAGTTTGCACAAATAGATGGCATGGGTAATTTATAAGCTAATTATCCATCCCCACCAAATTAAAAAAAAAATTTTCTCAATAGAGAGATAGAGTGAAAGGAGGGAGAAAAAGTGGTAACATGATATTCTTCTCAGAGTAGATCCAGAAGCTTGAAAACAAAAGTCAAGCTCTCCCAAAATTCTACTGTAGCAATGAGTCTAAGCAAAGCTATTCACAATTGCAATCTGAAGAGACCCAGGATAGGAAGGTAAAGAAAAGACTACCGAGAAAATGACAACGGTAAAAGAGAAAGATATAGAAAATTTTAAATAACTTTTTTAAAGTACATCTAGATTCAATCAGATGGGGTCTCCAGACTCTCATAGAAACCACTTTTCTTCATTGGCCATTATGGAGAGTTTAAGAACCTACAGAGAATTAAGATGTTCTGAACTGAGACTGCAGGAAGTCTACAGCTTCATTTCATCTAGCTTTGAGAGTCACTGCTGCTATATTCCAGAAAATTAATTTTCCACCTAGTGGTTTTCTTTGGTTTTCCTATAATGGAACATTTAAAAATCTACAGATCTAAGAATTTAAAGAGCTGTAGGCAGTGTTCAGTCAACTAGCTATAACACAGCCAAAGATACCCTAAAATTAAGGGCAGAGGAATTGCGATTACTGAAGCTGTGAGGATAAAGAAACCCTTTTTTTTTTCTTTTTTCTTTTTTCTTGAAGTATAATTGATTTACAATGTTGTGTTAGTTTCTGGTGTACAGCAATGTGATTCAGTTATAAATGTATACATATTCTTTTCCTTATTCTTTGCCATTATGATTTATCACAGGATACTGAATATAGTTCCCTGTGCTATATAATAGGACCTTGTTATTTATCTATTTTATATATAGTAGTTTGTATCTGCTAATTTATCCTCCCCTACCCCCTTTCTCCTTTGGTAACCATAAGTTTGTTTTCTGTATCTGCGAGACTGTTTCTGTTTTGTAAATAAGTTCATTTATATCACCTTTTCGATTCCACATATCAGAGATATCGTATGGTACTTGTCTTCCTTCTTCTAGCTTACTTAGTATGATAATCTCTAGGTCCATCCATGTTGCTGCAAATGGCATTACTTCATTCTTTTTTATGGTTGAGTAATATGTATATGGTGAGTGTGTGCGTATATATATATATATATATACACACACACACACACACACACACATATATATATATATACACACACATATATATATACCACATCTTCTTTATCCATTCATCTGTCAATGGACGTTTAGGTTGCTTCCATGTCTTGGCTATTGTAAATAGTGCTGCTATGAACACTGGGGTACATGTATCTTTTCTACTTAGTTTTCTTTGGCTATATGCCCAGGAGTGGGCTTGCTGGATCATATGGTAACTCTATTTTTAGTTTTTTGAGGAAACTCCATACTGTTTTCCATAGTGGTTGCACCAATTTACATTATCACCAACAGTGCAGGAGTGTTCCCTTTTTTCCACACCCTCTCCAGCGCTCATTATGTGTAGACTTTTAAAAATGGCCATTCTGACAGGTGTGAGGTGGTACCTTGCTGTAGTTTTGATTTTTATTCCTCTAATTATTAGTGGTGTTGAGCACCATTTCTTATGTTTATTGGCCATCTGTATGTCTGGAGAAATGTCTATTTAGGTCTTCTGCCCATTTTTTGATTGGGTTGTTTAGTTTTTGTGTTATTGAGTTGTATGTGCTGTTTGTATATTATGGAAATTAAGCTCTTGTCAGTCACATCATTTGCAAATATTTTCTTCCATTCCGTAGGTTGTCTTTTCATTTCTTTTTTATGGTGTGCTTTAATGTGCAAAAGCTTTTAAGTTTGATTAGGTCCCATTTGTTTATTTTTGATTTTCTTTTGCCTTGGGAGATTGACTAAAAAACCATAGTTACAATTTATGTCAGAGAATATTTTGCCTATGTTCTCTTCTAGGAGTTTTATGGTGTCATGTCTTATATTTAAGTCTTTGTGCAATTTTCAGTTTATTTTTGTGTATGGCATGACAGATTGTTCTAACTTCATTGATTTACATGCAGCTGTCCAGCTTTCCCAACACCACTTGCTGAAAAGACTGTCATTTCTCCACTGTATATTTTTGCCTCTTTGTAGAAGATTAATTGACTGTAGGTGTGTGGGTTTATTTCTGAGCTCTCTATTCTGTTCCATTGATCCATATGCCTTTTTTTGTGCCAATACCATGCTGTTTTGATTAGTGTAGCTTTGTGGTATTGTCTAAGTCTGGGAGGGTTATGCATCCAGCTTTGTTCTTTTTCCTCAGGATTGTTTTGGCAGTTCTGGGTCTTTTTTTGTTCCATATAAATTTTAGAGTTATTTGTTCTAGTTCTGTGAAAAATGTCATGGGTAATTTGATAGCGATCACAATAAATCTATAGATTTCTTTAGGTAGTATGGCTATTTTAACCATATTAATTCTCCCAATCCAAGAGCATGGGATATTCTTCCATTTCTTTAAATCATCTTCAATTTGCTTTATCAACGTTTTATAGTTTTCAATGTATAAGTCTGTCACCTCCTTGGCCAGGTTTATTCCTAAGTATTTTTTTAATGTGATTTTAAGAGGGATTGTTTTTTTACTTTCCCTTTGTGATATTTAATTGTTAGTGTAAAGAAATGCAACAGATTTCTGTATATGTTAATCCTGTATCCTGCTACCTTACCGAATTCATGTATCAGTTCTAGTAGTTTTTTGTGAGGAGTCATTCTGGTTTTCTATATAAAGTATCATGTCATCTGCATATAATGATAATTTTACCTCTTCCCTTCTGATTTGGATACCTTTTATTTCCTTTTCTTGTCTGACTACTGTGGCTAGGATTTCCAATACTATGTTGAATAGAAGTGGTGAGACTGGGCATCCTTGTCTTGTTCCAGATTTAACAGGAAGACTCTCAGCTTTTCACCATTGACTATTATGTTGGCTGTGGGTCTGTCATAAGTAAATAGCTTTTATCATGTTGAGATATGTTCCTTCTATTCCCATTTTAAGAGTTTTTACCGTGAATGGAGGTTGAATTTTGTCAAATGTTGTTCTGCATCTATTGAGATGATCATGAGGTTTTTGTCTTTTCTTTTTGGATGAGGTATATCACATTGATTGATTTGCATACGCTGAACCATCCTTATGACACTGGGATGAATCCAACTTGATCGTGGTGTATGATCTCTTTTATGTGTTGTTGGATTCAGTTTGCTAATATTTTGTTGAGAATCTTTTCATCTATATTCATGAAAGAAACTGGCCTGTAATTTTCCTTTTTTGGTAGTGTCTTTGTCTGGTTTTGATATCAGGGTGATAGTGGCTTCATAGAATGACTTTGGGAGTGTTCTCTCCTCTTCAATCTTTTGGAAGAATTTGAGAAGCATTGGTAAAAGTTCTTTGCATGTTTGGTAGAATTCCCCAGTGAAGCCACTCAGTCCTGGACTCTTGTTTGCACGGAGCTGTTTTTATCACAGATTCTATTTTACCTCTATTGACCAGTCTGCTCAAACTATCTATTTCTTCTGGATTCAGTTTTGGTGGGCTGTATGTTTCTAGAAACTTGTCCATTTCTTCTAGGTTATCCAATTTGTTGGCATATAATTATTCATAATATTTTTATGTCTTTTTCTTTGTTGCATTTTTTTTTTGTATTTCTCTGGTATTAGTTATCATTTCTCCTATTTCATTTTTTATTTTGCTTATTTGGGTCCTCTCTCTTCTCTTCTTGGTGACCCTGGCCAGAGATTTGTCGATTTTGGTTACCCTTTAGAAGAACCAGCTCTTGGTTTTATTGAGTTTTTTCTATTTTTTTAATCTCTTTTATTTATTAGCTCTCCGATCTTTATTACTTCCATCTTTCTGCTAACTTTTTTCCTAACTCTTTTAGATGATAGATTAGGCTGTTTGAGATTTTTCTGTTTTTTTGAGGAAGGCTTATATCACTATGAACTTCCCTCTACGGACTGTTTTTGCTGCATCCCAATATAGGAGCAGGAAATACATAAAACAAATACTAACAGACATAAAGGGAGAAACTGACAGGAATACAATAATAGTAGGAGAATTTAACACCCCACTGACATCAAGGGACAGACTTTCCAGACAGAAAATCAATAGGGCAACAGAGATCCCAAATGATACAATAGAACATTCAGGCTTAATTGATATTTTTAGGACAATACATCAAAACAAACAGAATACACACTCTTTGCAAGTGCACATAGATCATTCTTTAGGATAGACCACATACTAGTGCACAAAACAAGCCTCAATACATTTAAGAGGATAGTCATTATTTCAGGCATCTTTTCTGACCACAAGGGCATGAAGCTAAAAATCATCGACAGGAAAAGAAATGAGATAAAAATGGATTGGCTCAAGATGGCAGACGAGAGGGACGTGCAATCACTCCCTCTTGCAAAAGCACTAGAATCACAACTAACTGCTGAACAATCATTGACAGGAAAACACTGGAAATCACCAAAAAAGACACCACACATCCAAAGACAAAGAAGAAGACACAATGAGATGGTAGGAGGGGCATAATCACAATAAAATGAAACCCCATAACTGCTGGGTGGGTGACTCACAAACTGGAGAACACTTGTACCACAGAAGTTCACCCACTGCAGTGAAGGTTCTGAGGCCCACGTCAGGCTTCCCAACCTGGGGGTCTGGCAACAGAAGGAGTAATTCCTAGAGAATCAGACTTTGAAGCCTAGTGGGATTTGATTGCAGGACTTCGATATGACTGGGGGAAACAGACTCCACTCTTGGAGGGCACACACAAAGTAGCACCGGGACACAGGGGAAGGAGCAGTGACCCCACAGGAGACTGAACCAGACCTACCTGCTAGTGTCGGAGGGTCTCCTGCAGAGGTGGGGGGTGGCTGTGGCTCACTGTGAGGAAAAGGAACTGGCAGCAAAAGTTCTGGGAGGTGCTCCTTGGCGTGACCCCTCCCAGAGTCGGACATTAGCCCACCAAAGAGCTGGGTAGGCTCCAGTGTTGGGTCACTTCAGGCCAAACAACCAACAGGGAGGGAATCCAGCCCCACCTATCAGCAGACAAGCGGAATAAAGCTTTACTGAGCTCTGCCCACCAAAGCACCACCCAGCTCTACCCACCACCTGTCCCTCCCATCACGAAATTTGCACACCTGCTTAGATAGCCTCATCCACCAGAGGGCAGATAGCAGAAGGAAGAAGAACTACAATCCTGCAGCCTGTGGAACAAAAAGCATATTCACAGGAAGATAGACAAGATGAAAAGGCAGAGGGCTATGTACCAGATGAAGGAACAAGATAAAACCCCAGAAAAACAACTAAGCAAAGGGGAGATAGGCAACCTTCCAGAAAAAGAATTCAGAAAACTGATAGTATAGATGATCCAGGACCTGGGAAAAAGAATGGAGGCAAAAGATCGAGAAGATGCAAGAAATGTTTAACAAAGACCTAGAAGAATTAAAGAACAAACAAACAGAGATGAACAGTATAATAACTGAAATGAAAAATACACTAGAAGGAATCAATAGCAGAATAACTGAGGCAGAAGAACGGATAAGTGACCTGGAAGGCAGAATGGTGGAGTTCACTGCTGTGGAACAGGATAAAGAAAAAAGGATGAAAAGAAATGAAGACAGCCTAAGAGACCTCTGGGACAACATTAAACACAACATTCGCATTATAGGGGTCCCAGAAGAAGAAGAGAGAAAGGACAAGAGAAAATATTTGAAGAGATTATAGTCGAAAACTTCCCTAACATGGGAAAGGAAATAGCCACCCAAGCCCAGGAAGCCCAGAGACTCCCATATAGGATAAACCGAAGGAGAAACATGCCGAGCCACATAGTAATCAAATTGTCAAATATTAAAGACAAAGAAAAATTACTGAAAGCAGCAAGGGAAAAATGACGAATAATATACAAGGGAACTCCCATAAGGTTAACAGCTGATTTCTCAGCAGAAACTCTGTAAGCCAGAAGCAAGTGGCATGACATATTTAAAGTGATGAAAGGGAAGAAACTACAACCAAGATTACTCTACCCAGCAAGGATCTCATTCAGATTCCATGGTGAAATCAAAAGCTTTACAGACAAGCAAAAGCTAAGAGAATTCAGAACCATGAAATCAGATCTACAACAAATACTAAAGGAACTTCTCTAAGTGGGAAACACAATAGAAGAAAAGGACCTACAAAAACAAACCCAAAACAATTAAAAAAGGGCAATGGGAACATACATATCGATAAATACCTTAAACATAAATGCATTAAATGCTCCAACCAAAAGACACAGGCTCGATGAATGGATACAAAAACAAGACCTGTATATAGGCTGTATGGATACAAAAACAAGACCTGTATATAGGCTGTCTACAAGAGACCCACTTCAGACCCAGAGACACATACAGACTGAAAGTGAGGGGACTAAAAGAGATATTCCATGAAAATGGAAATCAAAAGAAAGCTGGAATAGCAATACTCATATCAGATAAAATAGACTTTCAAATAATGAATGTTACAAGAGACAAGGAAGGACACTACATAATGATCAAGGGATCAATACAAGAAAAAGATAAAACAATTATAAATATATATGCTCCAACATAGGAGCACCTCAATACATAAGGCAACTGCTAACAGCTATAAAAGAGGAAATCAACAGTAAAACAATAATAGAGGGGGATTTAACACCTCACTTACACCAATGGACAGATCATCCAAACAGAAAATTAATAAGGAAACACAAGCATTAAATGACACAATTAGACCAGATAGATTTAATTGATACTTATATGACTCTCCATCCAAAAACAGCAGATTAAACTTTCTTCTCAAGTGCACACGGAACATTCTCCAGGATAGATCACATCTTGGGTCACAAATCAAGCCTCAGTCAATTTAAGAAAACTGAAATCATACCAAGCATCTTTTCTGACCACAATGCTAGGAGATTAGAAATCAATTATAGGGAAAAAAAACATAAAAAACACAAACACGTGGAGGCTAAACAATACGTTACTAAGTAAACAAGAGGTCACTGAAGAAATCAAAGAGGAAACCAAAAATGACAACGAAAACACGATGATCCAAAACCTATGGGATGCAGCAAAAGCAATTGTAAGAGGGAAGTTTAGAGCAATACAAGCCTACCTAAAGAAACAAGAAAATTCTCAAATAAACAATCTAACCTTACACCTAAAGGAACTAGAGAAAGAAGAACAAACAAAACCCCAAAGTTAGTAGACGGAAAGAAATCATAAAGATCAGAGCAGAAATAAATGAAATAGAAACAAGGAAATCAATAGCAAAGATCAATAAAACTAAAAGCTGTTTCTTTGAGAAGATAAGTAAAATTGATAAAACATTAGCCAGACTCATCAAGAAAAAGATGGAGAGGACCCAAATCAATAAAATTAGAAATGAAAAAGGAGAAGTTACAACAGACACTGCAGAAATACTAAGCATCCTAAGAGACTACTATAAGCAACTCTATGCCAATAAAATGGACAACCTGGAAAAAATGGACAAATTCTTAGAAAGGTATAACCTTCCAAGACTGAACCAGGAAGACATAGAAAATATGAACAGACCAATCACACGCACTGAAATTGAAACTGTGATTAAAAATCTTCCAACAAATAAAAATCCAGGACCAGATGGCTTCACAGGTGAATTCTATCAAACATTTAGAGAAGAGTTAACACCCATCCTTCTCAAACTCTTCAAAAACACTGCAGAAGAAGGAACACTCCCAAACTCATTCTACGATGCCACCATCACCCTGATACCAAAACCAGACAAAGATACTACAAAAAAAGAAAATTACAGACCAATATCACTGATGAATATAGATGCAAAAATCCTCAACAAAATACTAGCAAACAGAATCCAACGACACATTAAAAGGATCATACACCATGACCAAGTGGGATTTATCCCAGAGATGCAAGGATTCTTCAGTACATGCAAGTCAATCCATGTGATACACCATATTAACAAACTGAAGAATAAAAACCATATGATCATCTCAACAGATGCAGAAAAAGCTTCTGAGAAAATTCAACACTGATTTATGATAAAAACTCTCCAGAAAGTGGGCACAGAGGGAACCAACCTCAACATAATAAAGGCCATATACAACAAACCCACAGCAAACATCATTCTCAATGGTGAAAAACTGAAAGCATTTCCTCTAAGATCAGCAACAAGACAAGGATGTCCACTCTCGCCACTATCATTCAACATAATTTTGGAAGTCCTAGCCATGGCAGTCAGAGAAGAAAAAGAAATAAAAGGAATCCAAATTGGAAAACAAGAAGTAAAACTGTCACTGTTTGCAGATGGCATGATACTATACATAGAGAATCCTAAATATGACACCAGAAAACTACGAGAGCTGATCAGTGAATTTGGTAAAGTTGCAGGATACAAAATTAATGCACAGAAATCTCTTGCATTCCTATACACTAATGATGAAAACCCTGAAAGAGAAATTAAGGAAACACTCCCATTTACCACTGCAACAGAAAGAATAAAATACCTAGGAGTAAGCTACCTAAGGAGACCCAAGACCTGTATGCAGAAAATTATAAGACACTGATGAAAGAAATTAAAGATGGTACAACCAGATAGAGAGATATACCATGTTCTTGGATTGGAAGAATCAATATTGTGAAAATGACTATACTACCCAAAGGAACCTAAAGATTCAATGCAATTCCTATCAAATTACCAATGGCATTTTTTTACAGAACTATAACAAAAAATCTTAAAATCTGTATGGAGACACAAAAGACCCCAAACAGCTAAAGCAGTCTTGAGGGAAAAAAAAGGAGCTGGAGGAATCAGACTCCCTGACTTCAGACTATACTACAAAGCTACAGTAATCAAGACAATATGGTACTGGCACAGAAACAGAAATATAGATCAATGGAACAGGATAGAAAGCCCAGAGATAAACCCATGCACCTATGGACAACTAATCTATCACAAAGGAGGCAAGGATATACAATAGAGAAAAGACAGTCTCTTCAATAAGTGGTGCTGGAAAAACTGGACAGCTACATGTAAAAGAATGAAATTAGAGCACTCCCTAACACCATTCACAAAAATAAACTCAAAATGCATTAGAAACCTAAATGTAAGACTGGACACTGTAAAACTCTTAGAGGAAAACATAGGATGAACACTCTTTGACATAAATCACAGCAAGATCTTTTATGATCCACCTCCTAGAGTAATGGAAATAAAAACAAAAATAAACAAATGGGACCTAATGAAACTTAAAAGTTTTGGCAAGGCAAAGGAAACTAAAAACAAGACGAAAAGACAGACCTGAGAATGGGAGAAAATATTTGCAAACGAATCAGCGGACAAAGGATTAATCCCCAAAATATATAAACAGCTCATGCAGTTTAATATTAGAAAAACAAACAACCCAATCAAAAAATGGGTAGAAGACCGAAATAGACATTTATCCAAAGAAGACATACAAATGGTCAAGAAGCACATGAAAACCTGCTCAACTTCACTAATTATTAGAGAAATGCCAATCAAAACTACAATGAGGTATCAACTCACACCAGTCAGAATGGGCATCATCAGAAAATCTACAAACAACAAATGCTGGAAAGGGTGTGGAGAAAAGGGAACCCTCTTGCACTACTGGTGGGAATGTAAACTGATACAGCCACTATGGAGAACAGTATGGAAGTTCCTTTAAAAACCAAAGATACAATTACCATATGAGCCAGCAATCCCACTACTTGGCATATACACAGAGAAAACCACAATTCAAAAAGACACATGCACCCCAATGTTCATTGCAGCACTATTTACAGTAGCCATGTCATTGAAACAACCTAAATGCCCATCGACAGACAAACAGATAAAGAAGATGTGGTACATATACACAATGGAATATTACTCAGCTGTAAAAAGGAATGAAATTGGGTCATTTGTAGAGACGTGGATGGATCCAGAGACTGTCGTACAGAGTGTAGTAAGTCAGAAAGAGAAAACAAATATCGTATATTAACGCATATACGTGGAACCTAGAAAAATGGTACAGATGAACCAGTTTGAAGGGCAGAAATAGAGACACAGATGTACAGAACTAACATATGGACACCAAGGGGGAAAGCAGCGTGGGGTTGGGGATGGTGGTGTGATGAATTGGGAGGTCGGGATTGACATGTATATACACTAATATGTATAAAATGGATAACTAATAAGAACCTGCTGTATAAAAAAATAAAATAAATTTCAAAAAAAATGATTACATGGAGACTAAACAACATGCTACTAAAAAACCAACATGTCAATGGTGAAATCAAAGAGGCAATTACAAAAATACCTTGAGACAAATGACAATGAAAACACAACAGTACAAAATCTAGGGAATGTAGCAAAAGAAACCCTTTTAAAAAGAATATATAAAGAGGAGATCAGTGGGCTAAGAACTAAATCTTGATTAATGCTCACATTTTAAGAATGAGAAGAGTAAGAAAGTCCAACATATATTCACCTTTTTGATTATGTGTGTGTGTGTGTGTGTGTGTGTGTGTGTGTGTGTGTGTGTTTAGAAAGGTGATTGCAGAGCTGGGATAGTGAAGCAAAGGATTGTTAGCATGTTCAACAGCATCATGTTTCAAAGAAGTCAAATCAGATATGGATGGAAAGAAAGAAATTAAATGTGATGATTAGTTCATTTTTGAAAACAGGGAGACTTCACTGGAGTAACTGGAAAGAGAAACAAAGCTTCCAGAAGATACAGAGTGAGTGGATGGTCAATAATTATGGCATAGCGGGCTTCCCTGGTGGCACAGTGGTTGAGAGTCCGCCTGCTGATGCAGGGGACATGGGTTAATGCCCCGGTCCGGGAATACCCAACATGCTGCAGAGTGGCTGGGCCCGTGAGCCATGGCCACTGAGCCTGCGCGTCCGGAGCCTGTGCTCCGCAACAGGAGATGCCACAACAGTGAGAGGCCCGCATACCGCAAAAAAATAAATAAATAAAAAAATAATAATTATGGCATAGCATATCAATTGATCCTTTGAGGAATATTGCAATGAAAGGTCAGAAGTCATTTTTAATTTAGCCTACTAGTATTTTCTGTTGCCTTTAATATCCACCAAATGCTAAATCTATCTTGCTAAATCATATTTCCTTTCTATTTATTGAAAAACTAATTCTTCTAAAACATCTACGGAATTAAGAATGACAATTTTTCAACAAACCAAAACAGGTCTCTTGACTCCTATTCTATTAAGTCACACTGGGCCTATTTTTAGGACCACTTACTCACTTATTGAAAGCACAGAGGAGTTTCACAGATCTTTTAACTTAACCCAACTGTAGTCAAGCTTCAAGTCAAGCTTCAATTGAAGAGATTCAGAATCCTTTTTCCCTTGAGAATTACTTTTTTTCAGTTGCAAGGGAGAGGAACATAGTTACGTTAGGTGATAATTTAAAAATCAAATTAACTATACCTAATTCTTATTTCAATCTTAGGCAGAAAACATTTATTTTGAGTGACAAACAAAATCTCGACTAGAGAACTGATATAGTTTAGGGTGCCAGAATTAAACATGGTAACTATGAAGATCAAAGCAATGGATTGAGAAGGTAGTTTGGAGCCAGTGAAAAGAAATGGAAAGCTATAGATTGTTGGAGAAGAGGAGGATAGTTATGGATAGCTATGGATTACCCAAGCCAGAGAGGAGGATAGTCAGTTAACATTATAACAGTAGGAAGAGGAAAGAACGTGGCAGTGCTGATAGTCATTACGAAGTAGAAACATTAGGGCTCAGCAATAAACTGGATAATGAGACAAAAGTAATCCGAGAAGTAGGATTATAGGATATATATGACGGTAATTTGACATAATTGGCTGCCAATGCAAAGAACCAACTTTATGATCAATCTGATGCTTTAATTAAACCATTGTTTGAGGGCTTCCCTGGTGGCACAGTGGTTGAGAGTCTGCCTGCTGATGCAGGGGATGCGGGTTCGTGCCCCGGTCTGGGAAGATCCCACATGCTGCGGAGAGGCTAGGCCCGTGAGCCATGGCCGCTGAGCCTGCGTGTCCAGAGCCTGTGCTCCGCAACAGGAGAGGCCACAACAGTGAGAGGCCAATGTACCGCAAAAAAAAAAAAAAAAAATTGTTTGAAAATCAATATAATCAGTGAAAGAAATAAAGTATTATACTTCTATACCAATTCTACCCTCAGAGTTATTTTTAATTGAAATATAATTGATTTACAATACTATATTAGTATCAGGTGTACTACATAATGATTAGACTATATATTATGAAATGGTCACAGTGATAAGTCTCGTAACTATCTATCACCAAACAAAGTTATTACACTATTATGGACCATATTCCTTATGCTGTATATTATACCCCATGACTTACTTATTATATAAATGGAGGTATATACCTCTTAATTCTCTTCACCTATTCCATGGACCCCCAGCCCAACCTTCTGGCAACCACCCATTTGTTCTCTATGAGTCTGTTTTTGTTTTATTTGTTGTTTGTTTTGTTTTAGACTCCACATATAAGTGAGCTCATACAGTATTAGTCTTTCTCTTGCCTGTCATTCTCTGAGACTTATTTCACAACATAATACCCTCTAGGTCCATCCATGTTGTCTCAACGGCAAGATTTTGGTTTTTTAAGGCTGATTAATATACCATTATATGTGTATATCACATCTCCTATATCCATTCATCTGATATTGATGGACTCTTATGTTGCTTCCATAGCTTAGCTACTGTAAATAATGTTGCAATGACCATTAAGGTGCATATATCTTTTTGAATTAGTCTTTTTCTTTTCTTCAGAAAAATACCCAGAGATGCAACTGCTGGATCATATGGCAGTTCCATTTTTAATTTTCTGAGGAACCTCCATACTCTTTTCCATACTGTGTGTACCAATTTACATTGCCATCAACAGTGCACAAGAGTTCCCTTTTCTCTACATCCTTGCCAAGATGTGTTGTCTTTTTGATGATAGCCATTCTGATGGGTGTGAGGTGGTATCTCAGTGTGGATTTGATATGCATCTCCCTGATGATTAGTAATGTTGAACATCTTTTATTGTGCCTGTTGTTCATCTGCGTATCTTCTTCAGAAATACGTCTATTCAGGCCTTCTGCCCATTTTTTTTTTTTTTTTTTCTTGCGGTATGTAGGTCTCTCACTGTTGTGGCCTCTCCCTTTGCAGGGCACAGGCTCCGGACGCGCAGGCTCAGTAGCCATGGTTCACGGACCCAGCCGGTCCGCGGCATGTGGGATCTTCCCAGACTGGGGCATGAACCCGTGTCCCCTGCATCGGCAGGCGGACTCTCAACCACTGCGCCACCAGGGAAGCCCCGCCCATTTTTTAATCAGGTTGTTTGTTTTTCGATGTTGAGTTGTATGAGTTCTTGGTATATTTTGCATATTAACCCCTTACTGGATATATCATTTGCAAATATCTTCTTCCATTCAAAAGCCTGCTTTTTCATTTTGTTGATCGCTTCCTTTGCTCTGCAAAAGCTTTTTAGTTTGATGTAGTTCCGCTTGTTTATTTTTGCTTTTGTTTCTCTTGCCTGAAACATAACCAAAAAAAAAAAAAGTTGCTAAGATTGATGTTAAAGAGCATACTGCCTATATTTCCTTCTAGAAGTTTTATGATTTCATAACTTATTTTAAGTCTTTAATCCATTTGGAGATTATTTTTGTATATGGTGTGAGAAAGTAATCTAGTTCAATTCTTTTCCATGTAGCTGTCCAGTTTTGCCAATACCATTTATTGAAGAGGCTGTCTTTTCCCCATTGTACATTCTTGCCTCCTTTGTCTTAATTGACCAGATAAGTGTGGGTTTATTTCTGGGCTCTCTATTCTGTTCCACTGATATACATATCTTTTTTTGTGCCAGTACCATACTGTTTCAATGACTGTAATTTTGTAGTATAGTTTGAAATCAGGGAGCATAATACCTTCAGCTTTGTTGTTCTTTCTCAAGATTGCTTTGGCTATTTGGGGCCATTTATGTTTCCATAAAATTTTAGAGTGATTTGTTCTAGTTATGGGGAAAATGTCAATGGTATTTTGATAGGGATTGCATTGAATCTTTAGATTGCCTTGGGTAGTATGGTGAATTGATGACTAGCTTTAGTGTTGTGTTTGGATTCCTTCCCCTTTTTTTGTGTTTATATAAGTTTTTTTTATTTGTGGTTACCATGATTTTAATATGTAACAACATATGTATTTATATATACGTGTGTGTGTATATATATATACACACACAGATATACTTGATTATTTTAAGTTGATGATCTCTTATGTTCTAATGCATTCTAACAACCCTGCATATTTACTCCCAACTCCACATTAAATGTTGTACATCTTTTTGTTTTGTGTATTCCTTAACTACTTATTGTGTATATCAATGATTTTTCTCCTTCTGTCTTTTAACCCTCCTACTAGCTTTATAGTCCCTTTAATATTTCTTGTAAAGTCAATTTAGTGGTATTGAACTCTTAGCTTTTGCTTTCCTGTAAAACTCTTTATCTCTCCTTTAAATCTAAATGATAGTCTTGCCAGCTAGAATATTCTTGGCTGTAGATTTTTTCCTTTCACCACTTTCAATATATTGTGCCACTCCATTCTAGTCTGCAGTGTTTCTGCCGATGGTCTTATGGAGGTCGCCTTATACATAACTAGTTGCTTTTCTCTTGCTTCTTTTCAAATTCCCTTTATCTTTAATTTTTGCCATTTAATTATAACATGTCTTGGTGCAGATCTCTTTGGGTTCATCTTGTTTGGGATTCTCTGTGCTTCATGGACCTGAACATCAATTTCCTTTTCCAAGCTGGGAAGCTTTCAGATATTATTTCTTCAAATAAGTCTCCTGCCTCTCTCTCTCTCTCTCTCTCTCTCTCTCTCTCTCTCTCTCTCTCTCCTACTTCTGGAACCCCTACAGTGAGAATGTCAGGACACTTGATGTTATCCAAAAGGTTTCTTAATCTGCCCTCATTCTTTAAAATTTTTTTTTCTTTTTTCTCTTCAGTTTGGGTGGCTTCCAATACTCTTTATTCCTGTTCACTGATCTGTTCCTTGTATCATCTAATCTACTATTAATTTCTTCTAGTTTTTTTTCAGTTATTGTATTCTTTAGCTGTGTATGGTTTCTTTATATTTTCTAACTCTTTGTTAAAATTCTCACTGTATTAATCCATTCTTCTCCTGAGATCGCTGAGCATTTTTTTAATTACCTTGAACTCTTTACTTTGTAGATTGCTTATCTCCACTTCACTTAGTTCTTCTTCTGGGATTTTTGTCTTGTTCCTGTATTTGGACCATACTGCTCTATCTTCTCATTTTGCCTAATTCTCTGTCTCTATTTCTATGCATTGGGTAGTTGATTATGTTTCTGACCTTGGAGAAGTTGTCTTATGCAGCAGACATCCTATGGGCCCTACCAGCACACTCCTCTCTGGTCACCAGAACTATATGCTCTAAGGGTGCCCTCTTATGGGTTGTGTGGGCCCTTCTGTTGTGGTGTGGCTGTCTATTGTGGGCACACTGACAGGCAGGGCTGGTCTTGTTGGCTGTCAGGCCCTGCCTCATATGGTGGCTGCCACCTTACTGGTTGGCAGGGCTTGATCCTGGCATGGCTGGCTGTGGGGCCAAGGGGATCTGGGGCTGATGTAGGCTTGCAGGTGGGCGGGGATTTGGGTCTGGACTTGGCTGGCTGTGGGGCTCAGAGAGGCCCAGGGCTAGTCCTGGCCTGCTGGTGGGTGGGACCTGGTAATGGGTAGCTGGTTGCACAGCTAGGGGGAGCTGCTCTTAGACAGTTTGTATATTTATGCATTTGATTTCAGGGAACTGGGGGCCTTTTGTATATTAATGTATGTATATACATATATATATATAACATAAACACAAAATATATAATTTTGTATATACATATATATAAATGTATATACATATATATTTAGATGTATATTTTTGTATATACAAATATTTACACATATGTACATTTATCTATGTATTATATTTCACAAATAATATCTCCTTGGCCAAATGAGAATAAAAAACTTAACATTTTTCTTGAGTTTCAAATTCCATTAACTGATCACAAATAATGAATTATATTAGTTGAAGATACATACATGATTTCTATATTAGCAATACGATGATCCAAATATCTTCCCTGACACATAACTTTAGAAGCCTTGTACTAAGATGATGGTGCCACAAGATAGAAGGAACTGGTATCTGTAAGCCATCAGGTAAAGAAGAGCCCCCAAACTGACCCACATTGGATTTGACATGAGCAATCAATAAACATTTGTTGTACTAAGTCAATGAGATTTCAAGGTATGTTACCACAGAAAAGTCTAGCCTCATCCAACTAAAAAAAAATGGATAGGGCTCTGGATAAGCAAAAAGAAAGCATACACCCTGAAAATTCTCAACCACAGGACTGTCCTCATAAGGGCTTAGGAATCAAATTTATGTTATCAGCATTCAGAGAACAATGCTGAGAAATTACCACAGAGTGGTCCCTAGCTGATAGAACTTCATGGGTATATCATCAAAAAAGGACTAACAAGGTAAATACTGAAAAAACACCCCAAACATGTGCCCTCAAGTCAAAATTATACAACTACAATATATAAGGAAACAAGCCACTATGAAAAAAAGGTCATCTGATAAAAGAGCAAATTACATTCCCAATGCCTTCAGATACTAGAATTATAAGACCTAGAACATAACATAAATGTTTTGTATTTTTGAAAGAATAAAAGATTGAATCTAAAAATTCAGAAAATAATATAGTCTGAAACAAGCAGACAAATTTTAAAGTGAAACAAATATAAAAAATGAAATAAAAATGCTATGAATATGGAGAAATAGCAAGTTAGACATCTGAAAGATTACTCATAAAAAGAAAAATAGGTGTAAATTTGAGTACATTCAAAATAGAAATGTCTGTTCATCAAAAGATACAATTAAAAATGAAAAGACACCTCAGAATGGGAGAAAATACTTGAAAAGCATTTTTAAATGGCATAAGATTAGCGTCTATCATATATAAAGAATATTACTAAATCAATAAAAGACCAACAACCCATGAGAGGAATGGACAAAATATGTAAACAAATAGTTAAAGAAAAAAAATGACAAATAAACATAGGGAAAAATGTTCAACCTTAGAGAAATGTAAATTAAAATCACAGTAAAATACCATTCATATTAAGAATTAAGGAATTTAAGAAATCTGACAATACCTAGAGGAACAATAAGAATTTTTATGCAATTCTTTTTGGGAGTGTAAGTTGATACAACTACACTGGAAAGCAAGTTGGCAATATTTTATAAAGTTAAAAATGCACAAATTCTATGGATCAATAAATCCACTTCTTGGTAACTTCTCTAAGAATCTCTAGCACATATGTAAAATATTCAGACCAGCATTTGCACTAAGTCCTTACAAAAATATTTAGAGCAGCATTTTTTTTAAACAATTCATTCCAAGAAGAATAAATGAATAAATCGTGACATCATATCTACATAATAAATACAGCAGTGAAAACTATTTCACTAGACCTACACAATGGACCTCAGAAACAAAATTCTGGCTGAAAATTGTACATTCAAGAATATTACTTACATTAATGATCATATTTAAATTAGTCAGAATCAGGAGACATAGAGAGTTTAACAAAATGAATTGTTAACAGCAACAACCTTATCTCTAGTTAATGAAGTTATTAAAAAGCAAAAAGGGACTGTTGGAATCACAGAGTAGTAAGTGTAGGAAGTAGCTACGTTCCCTAGGGCTGTGGGAACAAAACTGAAACTCAGACCTTGGAGAAGAGGGCCTAATTAATTGATGCTATTGTTTGCAAATCAAGAAGGACCCCATGAAGCTGGGATCCAACCCCTTACGGTGAGGGGCATCTATGGCTGGTGCCTAGCCTTTGAGGCAGCAGCAACAAGGCTGTTTCTGGGAGTGTCAAAACTGCAAACTGGATTCAGCTGCTGCCTATGGAAGGAATTGCTGCTGTGGCATGAAAAGCAGTTGTCAATCTAAGGGTCACAGGAACAGGGAGCAAACAAGAAGCAAATCCCTATTTTCTCCAACCTTCCAGTCTCCCTCTAGTACCTCTATCGGCACAGCCCAACAGGGAACCAGCTGGTGAAGCAGGAATGTGGTCTGCACAGTCCCTGTCCCAGCATCATACAGCAGAGTGTTAAAAGGATGGGCATGAAGCTGAGAGACAATCGTTGAAAAACTGATACACTATTTAATGTTTAAAACCTGCCAAACAATATTTATATGTAATATATATGTAGTAAATGTATAAAGAAATGCATGGGAACAGAATACACAAAATTCAAAATAGAGACTACCTGTGATGGATATAGAGAGAAATGGGATCTGAAAGGGGTATACAGAGTTCTTCTGTTCTTTTCAAGTTTTATTTTCAGGCTGGATGGTGCATTCCTAAGTATTGATTACCTTATTCTTTAGGCATATTGGATGTCTGAAATATTTCATTAAAAAACCAACCTTTTGTGGAAAGGAAGAAAATGAGAGAAGTATACACACTTAAATCCAAAGTACTGTGAGGCCACCATCTTGTCTCACGGTTAGTGTTTTGTTTACATGGTAAACTCAAGATAAAAGCTCCTACATTTTGATAACCACTGGAACACAGATGCAGATTTAAGTGAGTGTTTTGACCTGGTACTAAATGGCAGGTTTTCAAATCTCCTCTATAACAACACTTGCTCCTGGGAAGAAGGGCAAATTGTCCATGAAGTCCCCATCTGCTTGTCTGAGGAACATCTGTTGTGATGTGGACTCTCCTAGTTTAGGTGGCAGTAATGCACCTACTAGTGAAATTATCCCTCCTTAGTAATAACATCTACTGGCAAGAGAAACCTTTGAAAAGACATTTGTTTCAGGTTTTTAAAAAATGGAACCTTAAAACACAAATTTAATTTTTTTATTCAATGTTTGTAACTTTTATCTGACATTATACAGATTTATTTTGACAACCTAGTTAGTTGTTGACAAGTCTATTTTGCTTTCTTGTTAGTGTATTTTAAAGATTTATGCTGAACATATTTTGTATAAATCTCATAATGATACAAAAACAAACATGAGGAAAACTGAATGCATCTTCAAAATATGTTTACTTTCATAAGGCTGCTTGGAACATGAGCACTAATACAATTTTTTTAAATGCTTTTATTGGAAATCAATTCAGACTTGTGGAACAAAAATTGCTTGAGCAACTGTATTCAATATATTCCACTTACTGACCAAGCCATGGGAGAGAGATACCTCCCAACATCCATCAGTTACCAAAAAAGGGTACTTCCCAAATATCTCAGTTCCATCCACTTCTCTCCATTCCCACTGCCAATAACTTAATAAAATCTCTCCATCTTCTCTGTCTTTGACTACCACCCCAGCCTCACCACCGACAGTGTCTGATACATAATGGATTCTTTAAAATACGAGTTTGAATAAATGAATGAATAAATTCTGAATGTCTCATATTGTTAATGTCAAAAGTGTTGAGGTACAGGACCAAGACGGAAAAGTAGGTAGAGGTGCATGGGAAAAGCAGGAAAGGAGTATGAGGTATATGAAATGGTGATGGGAATGTTCTCATGTTATATTATTTTTAGAAAGTCTTCTATATTTTCATAGTGTAGAAATAAGGGGTTTTTTTTTAATATGCCCCAAAATTAAGTTTTCAAAAAGTATTTTCAAATTGTAAAAGTGGCTGAGATATCCCAAATCCTAAGTGGAACTTTGTAGGAAAGTAGTAAAAAATATAAATACGCTTTTCAATTTACCTAATCAAGTTACCAAACCAAAGCTCTTATGGGAAATTTTTTCTGACATTTTATTCCTATTTATTTTATTTATTCATTTTTGGCTTCTGTTTATGTAATATCATGTCAGTCAAAGAGCAGATATTTAATAAATGTTGCAATTCAAATGTCATTTGCTAACATTTACTCAAGATACTGATCAGATGTTTTTGTTCAAAAAAATCTTTATCACCTTTCACCAGCCAGCCTTCCTTCAACTAAAGAGCATTTGATTCAGCAATCTTGCTTGTATTCTAAGTATTTAGTGGAATACAATGATTTAAGAACTTGATAATTGATATAAGTAATGATTGTTCATCACCAGCAAATCTGCATTATAAAAACCTTTCTTGGTGACATTGGATAGTGGTTTTACATTTATTACTTCATCTCTAATCAAGACTAGAGACCACCTAATCATCATAAAACTTAGACTGAGGTTAACACTTAATCAATATTTTTTCTTAAAATTATTTAACTAACTGAGGTACTAATAAGGTACCTTAACTAAGGTACACCTACGGATTTTTGTTAGATTAACACAGTATTTTGTCACACAACCCAATTACTGATTACATATTATCGATTTTCTAAACAGTTCCAGGACAGTTTTTTAGACTTGTAGAATACACTTAGCAAAAATGTATTGTCATTCTTCATTAGACTCTCCTATATCTTGAAAGTACTACTGCTAGTGGATCTTTCAACAATGGAAGGAGACAACAATAAAATCACAATCTATGATACGAAATTATTACTGGGTCCACTGTAGACACTCACTTGAATCCTAGATCTGCCACTTAGTAGCTATGAAAACCTGAATAAAGCACTTAACTTGGCTTTTCTCCATGAGAATAACAACATCTGGTCTACTTATCTTAGAAGTATAGATAAGATGATTTATATGAAATCTGAGCAAAATGTAATGCACTGTTTGAGTTTAATTAACGTTTGGTATCTTATGTAAAGATTTTTTTTTAAAGGATTAAATCAACAAAGTAGAAAGGTACTTTGTACTGGACATCATCAGTAGTTCCAAAATGGATCTCCTCGGCTCCTAGCCCAATACTCGGCATACATTCAATGAATATCTGTGTAACTAATTAGTTAATTAACTGAACAGAAGAATTTAAAGTGATTATATATTAGTAACAATGAAAAATCTAAGACTGCAACAACACTGGGAGAGAAGAGGGCACCTTGTGGAGTATGCTTAGATTCCAGAAAACCCTTCTTTAACTATATCAATGACTATAGAATAGCAAAGTATGGAAAATGTGAAAGCACTCATAATGAGATGTACTATGTGCTACTACTACTCCTCACTATGGGTGAGGAGTTCAGGACTGAAGTATTCCAGGTTCTTTAACAAGAGCAGAACCACCTATAAGAGAGTGTAGTTGGCATTCAGGCTGACTGCCTGACTCACTGTCAGCCCCTCTTCTCACAGGGGTGGGTCTCTAATGCATCTATTATGAGACCACGTGTATAGCTTCAGATAATTGACCAGGGATGATCACCAGACCCCAAGCTAACCAATCAAATTCTCTCTCCCAGGAATTTGTAGTTTTTACTAACAGTCATAGAAACTAGGTGTCAATGCAGCAAGACCATATTAATACCAGTGTAGTAAAGGGAAGATCCACAAATGCTGCTTCAGAGATCCCCAGTTCTTCAAATCTTCTTAGGCCACTGTAAGATAAGTCAGCACCCACCTAATAAATTGCCCTTTATGCTTAAGCTAAGGGAGTTTCCAAAAGAAAGATTCTTTACGTACAGTACGTAAGATATTCTCTGTTATATGATGCAACCTGCTACCTACACTGAGCCAAGTTCAGTTGGTGACCCTGGGGAGAACCACAACTCCATGCAGAAGGGGTCCTCGAGGTACGATTTTTGTTTGGACCACTGATAAAACACTGAAGAGACAGAGGAATTAAAACCTAGGAGGGAAATAATATGCTTCAATGTCATTACATAGAATTTAAATTTTTTTATTTTTAAGGGAAATTTCTCATTTTTAATGAAGAAAGTAGGCTTACATTTAAAAAGGGGGAAATGTAAATAAGGATTTAACAATGCATTTCTTTAACTCAGGACATTCAGTCCATAAATATTTCTTGGACGTTTAATGTGTGGGCAAGGCAGTAGGCTATTGGCTTCAAATTTAGGCAATAGGCAGTAGGCTTCAAATTTCCTCCCATTTTATAAAGTTATAAACATTTTTTCTCTCATGAGACTTTTAAACATAGAGGATAATCTAAACCCAAAAGTATTCTAATTAGTAGTTCAGAAGAATGACAATCCCTTGTTTTAATTATTTAAAGACCTTATAATCATGAAATCATACACTGAAAACCACAGACACACACACACAGCAGGCAAGCCATGTTTATTCATCACCAAATGATTTATATGGATTAATCCCGTAACAGAAGTGAGGAAATTGAAAATCTTAGCTAAATTTAAGCACAATCCTCCAGAGGTATGCACTGCTAGAGGCAGAAATAACGTTTTTCAACAGTTTCTGAAAACAGGGTTAGTAGCTAATACCATTAATATTATAAAGCAGCCCTCTGAGACTCAGCATAGACAAATCATTGATTTTTACATTTAACTTTCTTGGGACTTCTGTTGTCACTTCAAGGTGTCTTCATGTAATCCACTCATACCAAAGAATGTTTTCAAGGATATTGTAAATAATTAACCTTCTCACAGTGGAGTTCAAGTGTCTCTCTGTGATAAAGCACTTGAACACCTCAAAAGCCTAATTACAGGCATACCCTTGAGAGTTGGGATATATCGAGTTTTCAAAATGAGGGTGGACATTAAAACTGATATAGCAGCAATTAGTTATCATGAATTTTCTCCATTACCCAGCCTTTTGGATTGTGTCAGTGAAATATAATTCTCCTTAAAGGAGTTCACACAATTTCTGATGGCCACTCTCGATCCTCAATCTTGAATTTATTATAGTATTTCAAAGGCAAAGCCATCAAAATTGATTTGGTTTCCCTTTTTCTTTTCTCCCACTGTTGAATCAGTTATATGTTAACATAAAGTCACATCTAAGTAAACTTTCTTGTAGATAAATTATTTTGGGAGAGGAAATAATGCATCAATTAATAATAAAAAGAATCCTTGCAGAAAAAGGAATCATTTAACTAGGTGACTTATAAATGTATGTAGGTTTAACAAGTCTTAAAAATGATGGTTTTAGATGTATGAAATAAACAATTTTGAGAATTATGCCAAATACCAAACAGGTCCATAAAGATGCCCTTTATTAAAAAAACCATTCTGACTTTGATCTAACATGTACTTTCACCACCAATATCTTAATAGATGTAACTTTTGTATACATATTAAATACATGTGCATATTTATAACAAAAATAAACAACAAATAACAAAATAAATATTTTTATATTCTTCTTATCAACAAATAAATTCATCTAGTCATCAGAATATTTTTAAATCCTACATGGTCTAGGCCTCTACTATCACTTCAACCTCATCTACCTTGTGACACCAATTATCTCTGTTCAGCTCCTTTTTCCCAATTCTGGCTTTCTTGTTGTGCTCCAGAGACTTTGCTCATTCTTTCCCCTCTTCTTGGTATGTTTTTCACCAACAGAGTCACATAGCTTATTCTCTTACTTCCTTTAAATCCCTGTTTCAAGTTCATCATTTTCTCTAAAAATACCATTTTACACATGCACGCCCATGCACACACTTCTCTAGTCTATTTTCTGTATCCCACCTTTGTTGCTTGTTTTTATAGCACATCATTCCCCTGATATGTTTGTATCTCTATTTTATCTCTTCTACCCAAAGGAAGAATATTTGATTAGGGAGAAATTTTATTTTATTAATTGTTGTATTCCCAATGCTGATGTAGTGCCTGGCACTCAGCAGCTGTTAAATAATAATTTTTGGATAAATAAATAAATGAATAAATGACTGAAATCAATTTTTTAAATCAAACACAAATATTGTTTTTCATGCTTGGTGCTTCAGCATTAAAATTGATTGTTTTGTCATAAAACTTCAACCCACCTATAACTATCTCTTTTCTACAATAGTTTTTATTCTTATAACTTTAATAAGGTAATAAATAAATACGAAACTCTGGAAAACACCACACCCATAGTAAACTAATTTAAATATCAATGCATTGACGAAAACAACAAGAAAACAAATTGAAAACTATTTCATAGACTATAGTTGCTTCCCCCAGTGACCACTCCCCTCCAAAACTGTAACAGAGAAGAAGGAAAAAAGGAAAGAGGAAGGAAGGAAGGGAGGGAGGGAGGGAAAGAGGAAGGAAAGAAAACTACATGAACTTTTTAAACTAGGCATGTCACATTAAGGTTAACATTTTTTTGATCCCTTGTTGTATCTATTGTCTCTAGTTTGCATCATTTAATCTTAGATTCTTTATGTAGAAGCACTCAAAAGGCAATTCACTGAATATGCAGTCTTTCAGTATGTGATCATTATAAATAAAGGCAGTAATGACTAGTTATAGGAAATCCAACCACTTTGCAATGACTGAACACAATAATAAATTCCTCCCCTGGAATGCAATCTTGCATAAAAAATATTACTCTTCAACATGCACAAAATATAGTTTAATTTCTAATAGTTCTCTTAGTCATTTGATTTTTACTCATATGTTCCAATACTCCCAATGGAGAGCACATGTCACTCCCATGTGTGACAAAATGAAATCTAACTGAGACCCATTCTCTAAATCACATTCTTTGCAAATTGTACTTTCCTAATAGTCTGTTGAATAACAAAACTTTAGCACCTGATGTTACATTACATGACAAAGCTTTAGGACCTTAGTTTATCTTCCAAGGGACATCTGAGACTCTGTAGTGGTAGGTACAATAGGAAGGGACTGATGCAGGATGGTATAACCAAAACTGATAATCAAAAAATAGACATACTATGTGGTATCTAGACAGCCAAAAAGGCAACAGTGGTATTACAGGAAAACATTATGTGTGTTTGGACCCAAATCACTAAATATCCCAATATGGTTTATTATTTCCAGAAAATAAGGCACATGATTTAATAGAGTGGCAAGTGGACAATTGTCAGTTGTGATAAGGACTATGAAAAAGAAAGAAAAAACAAGTTGCTGAGAAAATAAGTAAAGTGAAAATAGGAGTTGAGGACCTATTTCAGATAGAGTGGTCAGGGATAGCCTCTCTGAAAAGGTAACATGTAGCACGAGACCAGAAGGATTAAATGGATTCAGTTATGAGATGCAGGGGAAAGAGTGGTCCATGCAGAGAAAAATATGGGCAAAATCCCCAAGCCTGGGAAGAACTTGGCATATCTAAAAAGTAAAAGCAGCCCAGAATATAAGGAACACAGTGAGCAAGAGGGAGAGAGGGCAAGCCAGCTAGATATTTGTCATACAGTGTTATTCTGAATTCAACAGAACACCATGAGCTGTTATAAGCAGCAGAAGGCCATAAACAGATTTATAGTTTTAATAGTGTCACTCTGGCTGCTGTATGGAGAACAGATTGAAGAGGACCAAGACTAGGTGAAGGGAGGCTTCTGCATTAGTCCCATGGAGAGGAGGTGTTGGTCTGGATGAACGGATGTTACCAAAGATTAAGAAAGATGGCTACTACATTGGAGATACATCTGGAAGGAAGAATTGATAGGCTGAATTGGTAGACTGGATGTGTGGTATGAGAGAGAGGGAGAGAGAAATCAAGGATGGCACTCATATTTTTTTAAAGTAAGGACTTCAGCCACTTTGACAAGCCAGAAGAACTTAGAAAGGTAAAAGAAAATTTCTTCCTCCCACACAGCTGGTGAAAAGAATGGGATGCTACTTTACTGCCTGGACACTACACTGCCCCAAAGCTGCTGCAGTTAAGAGATCCTGGGACCATGACAAAAGGTGGCAGAAGCTGTGTGGCTGACAAGGTCTTGGTGCTCCGGCCTAGTGTCAGGCATGAGCCTCTGAGGTGGGACAGCCAACTTCAGGGCACTGGACCACCAGAGACCTCCCAGCCCCATGTAATACCAACCAATGAGAGATCTCCCAGATATCTCCATCTCAACGCTAAGACCCAGCTCCACCCAATGGCCAGCAAGCTCCAGTGCTGGATGCCCCATGCCAAGCAAGACAGGAACACAACCCCAGCCATTAGCAGAGAGACTGATAAAATCACACTAAGTTCACGGAAACTCCAAAACACACCACTGGACACGGCCCTGCCCACCAGAAAGACAAGATCCAGCCATACCCACCAGAAAACAGGCACCACTCCACTCCACCAGGAAGTCTACACAGCCACTGAGTTTACAACTCAGTTCACCCACTGGAGGCAGATACCAAAAACAATGGGAACAATGAAACTGCAGCCTGCAAAAAGGAGACCCCAAACACAGTAAGTTAAACAAAATGAGAAGACAGAGAAATATGCAGCAGATGAAGGAGCAAGGTAAAAACCCACCAAAACAAACAAATGAAGAGGAAATAGGTGGTCTACCTGAAAAAGAATTCAGAGGAATGATAGTAAAGATGATGCAAAATCTTGGAAACAGAATGGAGAAAATACAAGAAACGTTTAACAAGGACCAAGACGAATTTAAGAGCAAACAAACAATGATGAACAACACAATAAATGAAATTAAAAATTCTCTAGAAGGAATCAATAGCAGAATAACTGAGGCAGAAGAACGGATAAGTGACCTGGAAGATAAAATAGTGGAAATAACTACCATAGAGCAGAATAAAGAAAAAAGAATGAAAAGAATTGAGGACAGTCTCAGAGACCACTGGGACAACATTAAATGCACCAACATTCAAATCATAGGGGTCCCAGAAGAAGAAGAGAAAAAGAAAGGGTCTAAAAAAATATTTGGAGAGATTATAGTTGAAAACTTCCCTAACATGGGAAAGGAAATAGTCAATCAAGCCCAAGAAGCTCAGAGACTCCAATATATATATATAGAAATATATATGGGTACATATTTGGAAATATTTTGGGGAATATTATGGGGAAATTTGGGAAATAATATGGGGAAATATTTGGAAATATTTGGAAATATATATATATATACCATATACCCTGAGAAAACCGTCATTCAAAAAGTGTCATGTACCACAATGTTCATTGCAGCACTATTTACAATAGCTAGGACATGGAAGCAACCTAAGTGTCCATCGATAGATGAATGGATAAAGAAGATATGGCACATATATACAATGGAATATTACTCAGCCATAAAAAGAAATGAAATTGAGTTATTTGTAGTGAGGTGGATGGACCTAGAGTCTGTCATACAGAGTGACGTACATCAGAAAGAGAAAAACAAATATCATATGCTAACACATATATATGGACTCTAAAAAAAAAAAAAAATTGGTTCTGAAGAACCTAAGGGAAGGACAGGAATAAAGATGCAGACGTAGAGAATGGACTTGAGGACATGGGGAGGGGGAAGTGTAAGCTGGGACGAAGTGAGAGAGTAGCACTGAAATATATACACCACCAAATATAAAATAGATAGCTAGTGGGAAGCAGCTGCATCACACAGGAAGATCAGCTCGGTGCTTTTTAACCACCTAGAGGTGTGGGATAGGGAAGGTGGGAGGGATACGCAAGAGGGAGGGTATATGGGGATATATGTATATATATATAACTGATTCACTTTGTTATACAGGAGAAGCTAACACAACATTGTAAAGCAATTACACTCCAATAAAGATGCTAAAAAGAAAAAAAGGATGGCACTTACATTTCAGCCTTGGACAACTGAGAGGATGATGGGAGTACCTTATTAAAAGGAGAAAAACTTTTAATTTTTTAAGTTTTTAAAAATTTTTTAAGTTTTTAAACTTTAATTAAGATGGGAAGTGTGTAAAAAGATAAGAATATACTTAGTGGGAAAAAATAATCAAGTCTTCAAAAGATGTTATGTTTGAGAATTGGTGAAAGCTCCAAGCATGGCTGCTGGTAGATAGTGTGATAGGACAATCAGTAGCTCAGAGAAGAGGCTAGGGCTGGGAGTCAAAATCTGTTTGATCCTATCTTCGCACACACATTGGACACATCTGCAAAAGGGTAGGGAGGCTATGTATTAGCACTTGCGGGTGACATATTTTGCAAGTGAAGTGATATGCTGGTAATTCCAGCCACTTCCTCTGTCTCTCTCTGTTCAGTAGAACTAAAGCAGTAAATGTGAAGCCCATCTGATATGGCAAAGACCTGAAGCTGTACCAATCTCTCTTTCTCTCTCTCTCCCCCAATTTCCCTCTAGCCCACCTCCATCTGTTTCATTTCTTTCTATATACAGTTCAGAATTAAAATCTGAAAATTGGTTTTTGGGGAATTTTCAAGTGAGTGGGCTTTACCCACCTATAGCTTTTTTGATACGAAGCTATGAAACCTAACTTGTTTTAGGAAAACCATGGCCACAGGTCAGCTTACTATAGAGTTCTCTATGCTGTGGTTGAAGACCCAAGCCCAGCCAACAATAATGTGGTACTTTCTACCTATATGACATTTTTTGTTGTGATGTACCCTTCTAGGGAAGGGTGACTGTGGTCTAGGGTAAATTTTAGATACCTAAATGCCACAATGTCATCATTATTTCTGAGAAAGCTCAATTTCTTCATTTAGTCTCAGATTGTACCTGTCAGATGGTTGCCTCCTTTGCTAATTGACTTGGAGAATTTAATAAATAAGACACTCACTATATATAATCTATGTCCTTTTAGACTGTACTCTTAGTGAATATGAATACTCTGCTGATTCCATTTAACTTGTTACAGATCCGGGCACCTGCTTCTGGGCTGCAGCACATCTCAGCTGTGGAGTTTTTTAAATGCTTTGGCAATTGAAGTGCATCTTCACTATTGAATGGCATCCCTCATCTATAAAACCATTTACAAACTTTACTGATCAAGCTGTACATTTCTGAGTTGGAATTTAATCTACAGAGCCTTCTGCAAAACGAGCTGAATCCTTTACTAATCATGGGCAATGGTGGAATTTATTTGGTTTGCAGCAATTTGTATTATTTGCTTATTATACCCCTTGGTTCCTGCTGCAGACTGCTGTGCAGTGTTACTGGAACCGGGAAATCACTCTCCACATCATCCTACTCCCAAGGTGACAGCATTTTGGTTGTGGATGAAATGTCTTCTTAATGTGAGAATCTCACCATTCACGCATGCACATATCCTCTCTCTGTGCCCACATGATGCCACACAGTGAGTCCTGCCTGGACCTCTTCATAAACTTCTATGAAGTTATGATGTTCCAAAACATTAAACCAAAAGCAACGTTACTCCATTTGGCCACAGACGCTATATGACTCCCTTCAGCCTTACACAACAAACAATGTTTGAGCTCCCTGTAAACCCCTAATTCAATTAAAATTGTTCCTGTGATACATCCCACCACTCTTACTCTGGAAATAGAGCAGTAGATTAAACAGTATGATGATGTAGAATTATTTTAATGAACCCTAGATATCATTTTATGATTTCTCCTCCAAAAAATGGTTTTATTCCAACTACAATATAGTAAATCGATGACTCAAAACTCCATAAATAAAGATATTCAAACACAAATTTTTATTCCTGGTTAGCAAACCTAGATAGACTGCACAGATAATTATAATGTAGTCAGAGCACTGTTTTAAGAAATAAACTGCTCCTCCATAATACTCTAACAATTACATTGTTTCATAGGAAGAAAGAGTAAACACTTCTAGAAAATGATTGTATTCACATCCATTCGTACCTGAACCAATATCTAGACTTGCCAGGTAAGATCAATATACTTGCTTCACGTTTGCATCACAGAATAGCAAGAGGGCTTTTGACTGGGTAAGATAATACCTAGAGTTTAATCCTGGTATATCAGAAGATAAAGCACTCAATTGTCCAAGAGATTACAAAATTTATGTTTTAGTACCGTGTAGACATTAACCATATAGACGTTAGACCAGATAAGAGAATATGTACAATCTTGAGAACAAAAATATAAAACTGAGTCACTCATTTGTTGAAGATTTTTTTCAAGGAAGCACATAAAAATGACTAAGGTTGCCTACAGTATGCAGACAAAAAGATATATAGCCCAGGAATAAAGTCAGGAAATATGTTCTATATTAACAGATTCACTCCTCAATCCATAAATTGTATGCAAGATAGTTTAAATAATTCCTTCATGACAGAATTTGTTAAAAATAAAATACATATAAATCTTCACCTTTTTTTCTTAAAACAAATCTCCACATTTGTTCAGGGGAGATCAGTACCAGCAATAATTGCCCCATTGATGGCTCTTTCAACATGTTCTGAGTTTGTCTACTGGGAAATAAATGTTCTAGAAATCAAGTTAAGTTATAAGAACTATAGAATATCACACTTGGATTCTTTAATATTTTGAAGTCTGCAGCATCTAACAGACTATAGGCAAATCTATTTCAAAAAATAGCTTTTGAAGGTTTTGCTAAATATATCTTTCCTTTTGCCCCAATACCACTTCCATCCTGGGCAGATTTCTCTGTGTTAAAAGGACTCCCTATTGATTTTGAAAGCTGCTTCTTGGGGAGTCTTGCTAGGAGTATTCCAAGAATCTAGTAGATGTCAAGAAGAGAGTTTTAATTTCAAGACTATGATTCAAACTATTTATATTTAATCCTTTCTATCAAATACATTGTGGGGAATGAGATATTTCAGAAAAATTTTAAATAATATTAGAAAAGATGTAGCAGTGCCTTTTATTATTGTTTTCTAGGTAATTTGTACAATGTATACCCTAGTGGAGACATGCTCACAAAATCTCCTACCCTACTGTTAGATTTTTGCCAAATACAATGGGGCAAGAGACAGCTCAAATGGAACTGGGCAAGCAAAGAAGTAAAAGCTGAAGCAAAACTATTCCAAGATATATGAACTTACAATTGAGCTCTTGCTGGGGAGTAACTTGCTCGTTTGCCTTGAAGTAATACAACTCTTCGTGAAATATAAGTAACATGCCTGTCTCTGGTACATGTAAGGGTCATACATGAAGCAAGCTAGATTTCACATGAAATTACATGTACATGAAATTACTCTAGATTTCACCCAGAAATGATCCCTAGATTTGGTAGGGTAAGCACTCACCCATAATTCCTTGGGGACTACCAAAGATGATACATTGCACTGAATTCAGGGCCTACTCCTTGATTTCTATCCTATCTACAAACAAGAAAGAAGAAAAGGAGAGTAGCCTATGACAGTGCATGGATTATTCAGGCAAACTTATGCTGCTAAGGTTGTAACAAGTTATTATTTATTAATTCAGATTGGAAGAGGGTTAAAAAGTGGAGCCCTGTGTGAGAAGAAATACAATGCTTTCTTAGGATGCTTTTGTGTAAGAAGGTTACCCCACCACCACCACCACCACCAAAAAAAAAAAAAAATGCAGATCTGCTGCTTTCTTTGAAGACAATGTCTTGCAATGGGAGACCTTGCAATAGCAATGGGATTAGCAAAGGAACTTACACATCCATGCTGGCAAATAACTAAAACTCTTGTGCTATAATGTACTAATAGTCATGTCAGCGTTAGGTGAAGTCCTAATCTTAATGCCAACTGAGCCCCACAGCATGGCTCAGAAGGAGTGTTCAGAATGAGAATGCAACAGCCCATCTGTTTGAAAACACCTGGCAAAGGTGAGGAAAGCAAGGGCAGACACTGTTTAAATAATTCACAGAGTAGAGAAAAAGATAAATATCAATATATTCAAGATATGTCTGTGATAATCAAGCCAAAGTAAACTCTAAACTCTAATCCCCAGCCTTTACATATTTCATGGGAGACTGGAAGGGGGCCTGTAGGAAAGGAAAACAGGGAGGCTGCCCCCAAACAAAATATTGCCTATATAATCTGAGTTTGAGATCCATGCATATCAAATAGGGCCTCCAAATGCCAACCTGCCTACATCTCCAAGTAATATAAAGCCAACTATCTATTGTCTCTTGGATCCTATTCACTGAGTTAAAGCCAGTAATCTCAAAAGTTCTGTCCTGTGATGCACTGGATAGTGGTTGGATCTGTCCCAGGCTTCTTTCTGATCCTGTTTCCTAACAAAGACAGTCTTGCCAACAGCCCTCTAACAAGGAGATTCGAGCCTTTGAAAATGGGTTACTCAAGTTACTGCGCTGCAGCTGTCTAAGAGAGATAGACACTCTCTCTTAGATAGACACACAGCTTTTCTGACACTCTCTTCAAAAGGATGCCCCATGCAAACAAAGTGTGTTCTAGAAAGCACCAATTCAACCATCCCAAGAGGAAGATGCCTGGTCCACGAGGTTGTCTTTCCCTGGACCCGAGATGAGAGAAAAACGATCAGGGAAAATTGAAGCCATATCCTTTGTCATCCACTGCACTTTGACCTTTTTAAAAGTATCTAATGTTGAGTGCTTGATTCGGTCAAATCATCTAGCACAGTTAAGGAATATTTTTAAAGGCTGTGTCCAACCCTCCGGCTGAGAGTTCATCTACAACACCTCCCCAGATGTCCTCAGCCCTGGTTCCTGCCGGATGTCACCATGACCCTCCAGGAGGACCACCTGGCCCAACCACGTTTAGGTAAGCCCAGAAGGGAGATTTCAATCTTCACTGGATGAAGGCTCATTGGGCTGCATCTCTGCCTTTACGACCGACCATGGCTGGATAGATCCTCGTGTGTTCCCGTGCTCGGCCACTTGGGTTGACTTCAGCAATGCTACCTGTCTCCCAAATCCCCTGAGGGCACCCTGCCTCAGACCTCACCACACGCGTCTCCTGCCTCCCGGCCTGGGGATTCCTTCCCACTTCTGGGCCGCAAGTGGGCACCCAGCGCGTGCCCACGCATGTGCACAGGTTCACTCACCTAAGCCTGAGGGTCTACAAGCTGCAGGAAGATGAGACTGCCCGGGGCGGCTTGCAAACCGTGATTCTTGCCACGAACCCTGCTGCTGCCGTAGTGGAATCCGGCTTCCCAAGCCGCTGCCGGAAGAGGGCGGGAAAGGCCGCCGGAAGAGGGCGGGAAAGGCCGCCCCAAGATGGCGGACACAAGGGCGCCGGTGTGCTGCGGGCCCTGAGGTGATCGTGAGGAGGGCGTCGGCGAGGCCCCAGAGCCCCTGCCGAGGAGTGTTGCGTGAGCTGGAGTAGGAAGAGGCGGAGGCGGCTTGACAATCGACTGTCGGCTGCTCTCTCACTCGCCTGGGTCCGCCCCGAGGCAGTCAGCCCGCCCGCCCGCTTGCTCTGCCCGGCCCTGCACCTGCGCTGCCGCCTAAACTTAAAAGAAAAAAAAATAAAAGTTGGATAATACAACCTAGAAGAGCTGGTGAGTGAAGAGCCCATTGTGCAAACAGATCCATGAGAGACAGGAGATGAGAAAGTCTAGAGGATAAGAAGCTGAATTCTTTTCTCCTCTCCCGCCACAGTAGACTATTCCAGGGTGCAGTCGTTCCAGTGCCTCCCAGAAGATGTCCTTTTATATCCAGCAACAGTTGAAATTGGCTGTGAACCTGAGATCAGCTGGGTAGCGGACCCACTTGTCCACGCTCTCCCTCCTTCCACGGCTTGCCTTCTTGCGCCTCCCTCAGGCCCCCCTGGGATTGCACCTGCGGTAGGGAGAGTGCTAGTTGGTAACTTTTGCCTCAGGCTCTCTTTTCCAGGAAACTTGGTTTAATACTGGACTGTAATGAGATTTGTATATGTTGAGTTTGAGGCTCCTGTAGGACATCCAAGTGAAAATATCCAGCAAATAAATAGATACAGGAATCTAAAGGGGTATATGGACTGAAGATGAGGCATTTTACAGTGGGAGGTATTGTAGTATGCATGATTTGATTCCTTTGACGCATTATTTTAAATTAAAAATTGACAAATGTGCTATATTTTTCATCGAGTGTCTACTATATGCTAGCGTGAATCCTGCAATCAAGGATGTTACAGTATGGAGCCATTCAGAAAGTGTCATGTTGTATGAAGGTTTTTCATCTGGGATCCATGAACTTGGATGAAAAAGGAAAAACCAACAATCTTATTTTCACTAACCCCTAACTGATGTGTCAATTATAGATAGAGAAAACAAACCACAGTAGTATTAACGGTACTTGTTATATTGTCAGCAATAGAAATCACAGGTATTTTCCTATCACATTGTAGTTGTCACAGGTAACTCATACAACCCTCACTATTGTTAAATTATGGCCTGTTAAATTATTAGACCTACTGGGAAACATAGTCTATAGTCAATACATAGTCAATGTGTTGTTATATCACAAAATGTTTCTAACATTTTCATAACTAGTTGTCAATATATTAGTTTTTTTTTATTCCTAGAAATTTTTATAAGTTTAAAAACATTATTCTGAGAAGGGGGTGCATAGTGTATTATTAGAACGTTTGGGATGCCAGAAAAAGTACTGCAAACCAAGTTGTTCAAACAGCAGAAATTTCTTGCTTCATAGTTCTGGAGGCCAGAAATCTAAGATCAAGGTCTCGCCAGATTGGTTTCATCTGAGTGCTGTAAAGAAAAATCTGTTACATGCCTCTCCCCTAGCTTCGTGTGGTTTGCTGTCCATCTTTGGTGTTCTTTCGCTTGTAGAAGCATCACCCCAATCTCTGCCTTCATCTTCACATGGCATTCTCCCTGTGTGTGTCTGTCACCAAATTCCCCCTTTTTATAAGGACACCAGTCATATTGGATTATGCTTAACCCTAATGACATCATTTTAACTTATTTCCGGAAAGACCCTATCTCCAACAAGGTCACATTCTGAGGTACAGGGGGTTGGGCCTTCCACATGTCTTTTGCTGGGGGGTGGGGCACAAATCAGTCCATGATAATAGGCTGCAACAGACTGCCAGAGCAGCCCCAGTAATGAGAGGATAAGAATGCTACCATGGAAGAATATTCAACATAAAAAATATTTTAATACATTCTAAAAACTGTGGTTATTTTATAATATTGCTTTTCTTATGCATATTTTTTCACATATGTGTATCTATATATGTCTGTGTATATATATGAAAAAGGCTGGAAAACCTTTTACCACACATAAAAAATGTATCTGGTTTTCTTTCCGTGTTAAAATTGAGGGGATATAGGTAGGTTTACTTTCTCCTTTGTACTCCTGAAATTTTCAAATGTTCTTTATCTTAACATTTCAAGTGGTCTGTATCTCTAAAAGAAGGGTTACATAATAAATATACCTTTAAAGATTATAAAGATAAAAGTATCTCCGCTCTTTTGAGCCTTAATTAAACCCTAAAATTCTACTTTTAATTGTCCCAACTTTAATGCACTCTACACCATGTATTTAATAAATCAATAACTTTTTTCTTCATAGTTTTCCAAAATGTAGGTTTTGTTAAATATGTGTGTGTGTATAGGCACACACCAATGTGGCTATAATTACCAACGAGCCGTCTCATAAGTAAAACAGTACATGTATATGATTTTCAGTAGGATTGAATATGTATTTATTTTATATACATGTATTCAGAAATAAATCTCAAGTACGATCAGTGAAGTCATTCTATGCAGTGAAAAAAGTGTGAAAGAAATGAGAAAACAGTAGTGATGAATGAGGCAAGTGCCTTCAGGACATTTGAAGAGCAGCAGGAGGAAAGCAATTGGCTGGGTTGTATGAATAGTTATCCAAGTCACCAATTCATTTTTTCTTTTCAGAGACCTAACTACTGCAGAAACAAAGTAAAAGTCAAAAACCAGTTCAGTTCAACCAGAAATAAGTAAAACATAAAATTTTAACAGTCATTTGGAAAATCTAATCCTCCTTGGCATTTTCCCCTTGAAAAACTTCAGAGCATTGTCACAATTCTCTACTTCTCTTTGGCTATAGTTACCCAATATCAGTGTACAAGGAAGGACATTAGGTAGCATATAAGATGTTATATAGTGCCAGAAAATGTTTTATTTATTTCTGCCTTTTTTTTTTCTGCCTTTTGATATCCCAAACTCTATTTTGCCCAAGCAATCAGAATAACAAATTACAGTTAGAAAATAATTGTTTTAGGTAGAAGAATATCAGAAATTGAAATAGAAAAGGACGGAAATGTGGGGATTATACAGAGCAGTACGATAAGGTCTATAAGAGCGACTCCAGCATGGATTGTGTCTGATGCAGCCATTTGGCAAAGCCCTGGTCTTGGCAAACTGGGCTGCAATTAACCTTTAGGGTGTTTGAAATGATGAGACATTCTGCTCTTCTTCCAGTCCTTTAGGCACAGAGACATGCAAGTACAAAGATGATCTCTTGGGCTTTGTAGTCAGACTTTCTGGAATTAAAACTAAGCCTCTGACCTGAAGCACTTGCTTGACATTGGTTAAATTATGTACCCTTCCTGTGCCTCAGTTTCCTCCTCTGCAAAACTGTCACAACAGTAACTACCACTTGGAATTATTATGCACATTTAATTAGGAAACACATGGAAAATAATAAGCCTATAAACAATTTCAACTACGAATATTATTACCATTGATTTTTTAACTCTAATCACATCCACACAGAAATTATTTTCACAGGGATTTTCACAATAGTTCACGTAGCTTAGATTCATCAAGAAACCACTAGGAAATCAAAATGACAACGTCATATGTCTACCATTACTCATGGATTTAATCCAATTCCTTTTGCCCCTCTACACTTTAATTGTTGGCATGAAGGCACTTATTAACACTTCTGAAGCATGTTGGTATTGCATAGTGATCCCCGTCTGTCTTTTGCTGACTCAGATCCCTCGCTTGTCTTTTCTTGCCCTATGTTCTTTCTTTCTCTCAAAGACATCAAGAAAAAAAAAGGAATCTGGTTTCTGGTTCAGGCTTCAGCTTCTGAAGCCTTGATTTGTGGTAGGAATAGAAGCAGCATTTTAACCTCCAATGACACTTCATTTCAGAAAGCTGCTTGAAAGCATCTCAAGGGATCGATATAGGAAGTAGTCTCAAGTATTGCTATGTTATTGGTCAGACAACAGGAGTTGCCTGTTTTTAGCAAGAAAGCTGAAACAACCAGCTGGTTAAAATAATAGATCACAAGAGTAAACTCCATGAAATAGAATTTTAACAGGAATATTCTATAGTTTACGAAATCTGTATTTTGGCTTATGGGTTTTTAAGGCATTATAATACAGAAAGGAAATGTGAAAATACCATCTGCACAGCCACTATTTTGGGAAATTCAATAATGCAATGTAGAAAAAATTGACATACTGGCACATAAGCAAAAGTAAATCAAACTAGATTTAAATAAGCAAAATAATGAGCCAAATTCAAGATTCAAATCCATTTAAAAAATTTTTTTATTTTCCATCAGGAGGAAAAATCAAACGTGGAATATACACTTTTAGTGTCATTGGAATAATATTATTTATAAGACTTACGATACTATGTTTTGCTCCTGTTATTCCACTGTTTTTCCCTGTCTCCTCAGTCCCAAGCACAAATGGTGCATTTAAGACATTGGCATGAGACCACAATTCTCATTGACTTTAATGAGACTTCTGAGGTAACAATAAAAATTCAGTAAGATTATACTGTACATGAAACCACTTTATGAGGATGAAATTAATAAAATCATAATATTGACAAATGTTCAATAGGCAGGTGGAATTTGTTAATTGCATTATGTATGTATTCTACCTTGGGTGGGCTTCTTCTAAAAATCCTGGGGAAAATTACGTATACAAGTACAGAAGACAATAAAGTTATCTTATGAGCTGTTGACAAATTTGTGACTCTTTAAGCTTAAACATAATCTGGCCTTGCCTGCTGCGGATATTAGTTGGTCTCTTGCTGTTCTTTTTGTCTCATAAGCTAACGGGTAAAATTCTCCATTTTTTGTACATTTATAAGCTACTTTTGCAGGAGCTTGTAAAAGTTCAAATTGAACAGTAACTAATTTTATATCTTCATATATACAAATTATTAGTGGAACTGGCAATAAAATTTTGCTGAGAGCAGCATGATGGGTCATGTTCTAAGCTGGCTTGCTGGCATAGTATCACATGTAATATCATAAAACAGTTTGTTCTAGTCAGCCTCAACTGGAGCTACTGTGACAACATTTTGCAGATGATGAGACTTAATTGCATGGAAATGTCATTTCTCAAAGATCCTAGAAACAAAGAACAAAATCTGGATTCAAAAAGAAATCTCATGTTAACAAGGTTACCAGGAATCAGCCTTGGATCGGGAGATTAGATGAACTCTGAGACATCCTGTATTTGATTTGATGAAATTACAAATATAACTTTAAATTCTTAAATGAAAAAATAAAAGATAAAGCAGACAATCCTCTTAACTGATTAACCTTCTAATAAGCAATTTTATTTTTAAAATACAGATTAAATATTTACTAAAATAGTAAAAATCTAACTATAGTTACACAGAAGTTACATAAGGTTTCAACAAAGTACATAGGAATTTTTGCAGCATGTTGACTCTCAAAAAGAAAATGACTGTATAAGCTTGCAAGAGTGAAATTTATTTTTAGTGGTCCAGCTTTCAATATGTAAGGGGTAACCTACTCTACAGTGACATGCCAGTTATGCTTCATCAAACTGATTATATATCATTTCATGAGGATGTAATCCACTGGGACTGAAGTAGTCCAGTGTAATCAGTTATAATAAGATGGATCAGTACAAGTTGTAAAAATATCAAATCCTCCAAGCAATAGATCAAGACCGATAAAGTTTTGCATGTTGAAGATCTCTGGGTGCTGGTAGGTAGCTTATAATTACAGGGCTTTTATGGTTTGGTTGCAACCAATTTTTCTATAAAGAAGTCAGCACAATAAATATTTTCTTTAAGCCCTATCCATGAAACAGTCACTATCTTTAGTAAAAAAGCAATCAAATGTTTTCCTTTTTCAGAACTCTTCTTACTTGCTAAATTACAAGTTGATGATTTCTCTGTTTTTCTGGCCCAGTATAAGTCTTGCAACTTTTCTAAAAACCAAATAGCAGAAACCCTCCCACCACCACCACACACACATACCACATACACCAAAAACAAACAGACAAACCTACAACCTTGGAGTGGAGAAGTGACGGGACAGGGCTAGGTAAGACTGGATTAGGGAAAAGGTTGTATACATGAAACTCCTCTTCACAGTCTTCAGTGCATCTTTGACCAGCAGGGACTGGAAATGAAAGAGAACCATTCCCTTCCCTTTCCATTCCCCTCCACTACAAAGCTGGTAGTTCAAGCGTGAAGAAAAGATAAGCTCAGGCCTGGGGAGAGACAGCTACCCTGCCCACATTCTCACTCTTTTCTCTCCCCCTTTCCATCTTAGTTGTGTACAAACCACAAGAAAACTTCACCTTGAGAAAAAAAAAATGTGGATAAAGCATTTAAAAACAGTTTATAATAAACTAACTTTTGAAAATAGAGAGTAATAAAAACTCATAGCCTCTCTCCCCCATCTCACACTTGCCTGCACCCTGCACCTTCCCTCTCTGCACCCAAAGCGCTTGCTCGAGCACTCTCTCTGTCTATTCCTTCCTCCCTCCCTCATCCTCTTCCTCCTTCTCCTCTTTCTCCTATTCCTGCCCCTCCTCTCTTCTCCTCTTCTCTTTCCTCTCCCTCTTTTCCTCCCTCTCTCCTTTTCTCCTTCCATTCTTTTTCTTCCCTTTCTAGTATAGTTTTACTCTCAGGTCTCCTCTTTCTCTCATTAGCATAATGTATACCAATTAAATGATGAAACGAGAATGTCAAGGGAATTCATATTCTATAGACTAATAATAACTAACATTTATTGAGTGTTTCATATGACTAAGCACATAGCAAGCATATGCATTCTTTATGTTATTTACTTGAATCCTCAAAATAATCTACAGAGGTGGATTCTATTATTTTCCCCATTTTTTAGATTAGGAAAATGAGGGTAAGAAGTAAGCAACTTGTCAAAAGTCACAATCTGTTTAAGTGAAAATAAAATTTCAATATTTTTGTCCACTATATAAATATAGCTCAGAGAAATATCAGAAAATTGGGAAAACGCTTAGAATAGATTAAAATGTAGGCACTGGATCGTATATAAAAATCACTTTGGAAGATCTCAGAGAAGCCCTTCAAAACAGCAGGCTGAAATCTTCCAGAGAGAGTCTACCTGGGGCTTAAAATGCTGGCATAATTGCCATTCAGAAGGGACAGGCAAACCGTGATTGAAAATATGACCCACAAATCTGATGTCTCTCACACACACACGCACACACACACATTCACAGCATCATATGTAGATTTGCGAGCATTGATTTCTGACGAAGCTGCTTCTTATAGGGGTAACTCCAAATAAGTGTGTCCTGGTAGTAGAAAATTACATATTTAATGATGGTTAATAACTCTCCACATGGCAGCCTAGGATATGTTATATATAAATAACCCACCTAAACAATTATTCTATCAATTATTTGGGCTGCAGAATTTTGGCTACAGGGCATTCCACAAACTCAAGGAGCATACTCTGGGGGTACTTTGTCATTGCCAGAGATTTGACAGCCCACTGAGCCAGGCCAAAACTTTTCACTAACAAGAACCTGTCATAATCAAACATGCCAACTCATTCATGGAAGAATAGAGTATGTTGTAGGTGGCTAAGAATTTACAGTTGGGAAACAAATCCAAAAAATCATAGAAGTTATCAGATATAGACTGCCGCCTCCAGAGTCTATTCAGTACTAACCACAGCAGAAACATGGTTGCTCAATTATTACACAGTGTGTTTGGAAAGAATGTGTTCTGCAATTAGGCAGACGTCAATTCAGATATCAGCTCTGCCAGCAGTCATTTAGCCTCCCCACCTCCACCTCCTGCAGCCTTAGTTTTTAACTTATTTTAATTTTTTAAGTAATAATAACACTTGGTATGTCTTTTGTAAGGATTTGATATGTACATAAATGATCTATCTGGGCTATATAGACTTTTGATAAGTAACAACTGCTAGTATTAATATCTTTTTAAATTGGCTAGCACCTAGTTATGTGTTGAATGGAATGTTTTCATATCGACACAGCATCATCGATTTATATTCAAATCGCTGTTTCCTAAAACCAAACCCAACCTACACCCAAAGTGTCTGCCCACTTCATTCCCATATTGTACTACTGTGCACGTTTTGGGAATGTGATTGCACCACTTTGATGAATCAACTTCTTGAACTGGGTCTAGAAGCTAAATCCAAAATCTACAACTTTATTATTCTTTGTAGTCAAATGACCATATTTACCTTTGTTTTTATACCTCCAATTCTGCATTCCTTCCAACAATTTCTTTAGAGGTTATATCCTCAAAGAAAAGTTCACAAGAGTGATTTATAAGAGCAAGAGGTTATTTAACAAGAGTTGCATTTTGTAAATGCTGAGGGATGAGATTGGTGTCTGAATGCATTAAAATGAAACAAAATTATGTCCACATTATGTGGGAAAACATTGCTGTTTTTATTTTCCTATAGTGTGAATCAGCGTATGGACTAATTCTTTCACATAATTACATTCACAGCTCCTTTACCTTCAGCCATGGCTACAACTTGAGAAAGCATTTGGCAGGTCAGTATAAAATGTCTTTTGAGGGACTTCCCTGGTGGCGCAGTGCTTAAGAATCCTCCTGCCAATGCAGGGGACACGGGTTCGATTCCTGGTCCAGGAAGATCCCACATGCTGTGGAGCAACTAAGCCCCCCGTGTGCCACAACCACCGAGCCCACGTGCCACAACTACTGAAGCCTGCACGCCTAGAGTACGTGCTCCACAACAAGAGAAGCCACCGCGAAGAGAAGCCCACACACTGCAATGAAGAGTAGCCTTCACTCACCGCAACTAGAGAAAGCCCGTGCGCAGCAACGAAGACCCAACACAGCCAAAACTAAATTTAAAAAACAATGTCTTTTGAGCACTATGGTGGAAAGTCAGAGATGATATGTGGGCCTATGGGCATTGGGAACCATCTGAATTCAGCCTGGTAAGAAAGCAGATGCCTGGGCAATTTTACATGATAAACACTAGGAAGATTTTTAGATAATAGATCCTTGATTGCCAAGCTACTGAAGATGGTTATTTCATCTCTAGAACATAATTACTCTGCTGGCATTACACCCACATTATTCGAAGGGATGAAAATAAAATTATAAACTGCTGTGTACAGCCTGAAATGGCCACCTTTAAGTTTAATCTTTCCCTTAATGTTGTAGAGTTCATAAAATATGCATGAATTCCAGTTTTTTAATAGCTTTTATCAATTCATCTTTCTTCTTAAAATGATAGACAAAACCTAATAGAAGAGATTTCTCACACTGCACTTCCAGACCATGATATATCTTGTAATTTTGCAGGGTTTTTTTTTTTAGTTTCTTAAGCAATATTTATTAGATAAAGCACCTGAAGCAATAAATAGCTTCTCCAATGTTGAAACCAAAAGAAAAACTGGGATCATTTTGGTAAGCCACTTTGTTCATTATAAGCAGATTAGACTTTCACTGACAAAATATTACTATTGTAATATTTTTTAAAGATTTAAACTTATGAAAATTTTACTTTTTGAAACAATTGCTCCTAATTTTCATTTGCCTTCACATCATATTTCTTTAACTCAAGGTAAAACAATATAATTTTTAAAGTCTACATTTATGAATATAAAACACCCAGAAATTTTGATGATACTTACTGTATTTCTCAAACTTCCCATTTACCACCACCTATCAAGATTCTGAATTTTTCAACAGCAATTAAATAACAAAAAATAAACTCAATAGACCAATTATAACCTCCTGAAAATTGGAAACAAACTAAATGTTGTCAAAATAGATGATAGGTTGGGCTTCCCTGGTGGCGCAGTGGTTGAGAGTCCACCTGCCGATGCAGGGCACACGGGTTCGTGCCCCGGTCCGGGAGGACCCCACATGCCGCAGAGCGGCTGGGCCCGTGAGCCATGGCCGCTGATCCTGCGCGTCTGGAGCCTTTGCCCTGCAACGGGAGAGGCCACAACCATGAGAGGCCCGCGTAGAGTAAAAAAAAAAAAAAAAAAAAAGATGATAGGTTAAATAAACCATTCAGAAATAAAGTTCAGTAATTCAATCATAGCTTGACAGAATAATTAATGACTTGGGCTAACGTTTTCAGTACATTGCTAAGAGAAAAAATTAGGGTACAAAGGAGTATAACAGTATGAATTTAACTTTACTAAAAGTATAAATAAGTTTATGTATAAAATATCTAGAAAGAAATAGAGCAAAATAATTACATTTTTTTCTATCTGTGATAGAATTCTGGGTGACGTATTTTCTGCTATATAACTTTCAATATTTTTCAAATTTTTCCATTGAATTTGTACTACATGCATGAATCAGAAAAAAAAACATTAACTATTTTTAAATTAATGAGGAAGACTTAGGCACTTACCAGTTGAGAATAGTGTCATAGTGAAATCTGTATTAACTGCCAATGATGATAATTAATTAATTAATAATTTATTCTAAACTAAATATCAAAGTGAAATTTTTACTCTATTTAACAAAAAGAAACAAATTGTCCAATAAGTATATGTTGAACAGCTACTCAATACACAGCTGTTATATAATATTACCGGTATGGCATGTAAAAGAAGTAGAACTGATTAATGATCAGAGAAGTTAAGATGTAGGCCATCTGAAATACAGGGGCCAGATTTAAGTACAATCAGGGGAAACATTAGAAAAATGGACTAAAGTAGGAACAGTAGTGGAGGAACTATCATGGTAGATTTGAAAGCACAAACTTGATGTTAGACTTTAATGCAAGGCTGGTTTATGTATTAGGTGCAGTTGGCACCATGCCAAGGCCCACAATGTTTTAATTTCTTTTCAGATGCAAAGAAGATATAACTTCTAGGTCAAAAAACTAAATTTATGCCAACACAATTGTAAAATATAATCTTAAATATTTCTATGGAGCGAGGAGCCCACAAAAGCAAAAACCCCTATAGGTCCCATGAATGTCATGTTGCTGCCCTGGTTCAATGCTAAAGAATAGTATTTAGGAAAACAATTCCAATATATAGAAAACAGAGATGAGAAAGTGCCTAAGCCCAGAAAGACTATATATGAATGTTATAGCAAATTGTGAATAAAATGAGGGACCAGAGATAGACAACAGCTGTAAATGATGAGAACAGTATAAGAAGTAGAGAATCTTGTCACAGACAAGAGATTTGACAAGTCTTTGTAGCATTAGATGTGAGTTTGATGGCAATACAGCTATGTGGATTCGTGGTTGATCAAGCTACAGAGTGAGTTCGCTGAGGTGGTGCCACAGGTGTTGTCTTTTAAGTGTCCCTGTTACATCTGGATGAAGCAATGCTTTTCGAATTTTCACATTGCACAAAGCTGGGACAAATTACTATGCTGATTGAAATAATTAAGTTAATTTTCTTTTCAAAGAGTAGAAGACTGAAAACAGTGAAATTAAACAATTATGAATGTAACCTTCACTAAATGAATTGCAAAGGTACGCGATGAGGAAATGTGGATTCAAGAGTTCATATGAAGGAAAGGAAGGGTGAGTGGTTGACTCCAAGACCAAAATGAATGCGCCACTGCTACTAAAACAAGCAAACTAGTGCAATCTCAGACTTGCAATTTTGTTGAAATATAATCTCCAGATCAAGGAAAATTACTGTGTTCAATTTGCATGCATTATATTTAGAAAGAGGCTAATATAATGGGATAAAGGCACAAGAAGTAAACTGGTTGACAAATGGTCTGTAAACCACAACGTCACATGAATTATTTGAGGATGTTTGGCCTGAAGAAGGGGAATGTGTGTATTTATGTGTGTATTGGTGTGGGGGGGGGGTGTGGAATAACAGCTGACTCTAAACGCTTGATGATGAATTTACCATGTAAAACTAGGATTATACCTATTTTGAATAATGTATGAAAACAATTAAGACCAAAGGTTAAACACTGCAGAGGAAATGATTTTCACTAAAATATGAGTGAAAGAATTTCTAACAATTAGAGTTGTCCAATAATAAAATAAAATTCCTGGAAAAGTAGTGATTTATTTTGTACTAGAAATAGTCAAGTGCAAGTTGAAAGATCATCTATCAACAATGCTGTGGAAGTGATTCTTGTAGTGGATATGTAGTTAAACAGGATGATCTCTAATATTGTCTCAAAGTAAAATAGTTTTTTTGAGGAGAAACAAATGCAAAAGACCCAGTGAAGAAGAAAATGGCAAGGGTGTGTGAGTGACTAGATGTGAGAAGGCAACGGAGATAAATGAGAATCAGCATGTATGCTGCACACCACACATCGTAGGCTAAAACAGAAGGAATTCTAACCTGTGATTTCACCATCACACGTTGTGTCTATCCTTATCCATTGCAGTCCACCCAGCTCAGCCCTTTGTAGAGCTCAGCCCAATGCAGTGCCACCAAGGAATCAACATAGGCTCTCTATTAATGAGTTCATTCCTCTGCCTTCACCTCTCCACACCCATTTCTTTCAGAGACTGTCAGAGGCATCAAGAGCACAGCCAGAGTACCATCAACAGATAAAATTCATAAGCAATCAACTCTTCAAAGTCAAGTCTCTCAGTCCAAGACAGGGAAGAGCATAATATACTGAAAGAAAATCTGTGAGAAATATTATTGTGAATTATGGTGAGTATTATTAAGCAATTCCCTTTATGATCGTCAGACTAAATGTATGTTGTCCAGAAAAAAATATTCCTGATATAGAAACAACTGGAGAAAGCTAGGGTTTTTATTTATATCTCATTTAGAAAAATGTGGATTAAGTATAAATGATGATAGAAAGAAGTCAAAAGACAACAAAACAAAATGAAAAGCAGCTTGCGACTTTTCAACCATGAAGTGTAAGCCTGAATGATCAAGTTTTAATCGCTCCTGTGCAGTTCATATTAGCATTTTATTATGCAAAGCTGTAGGTTTGATTTTACAGTGAAAATAAAATTTGTTTCTTTAAACATATTTCCTTTCCTGTAAAATAAGGGGTTTGAGCAGCACTATCTCTATAGCCCATTTCAGTTCTAAAAGTCAACAATTAATAGATGATATTTACTATAACCTCAAAAGTGGCTATATTTTTGAGAGATCTTGTTCACATTACTCTCAAACCACTTTCGACACTCATCAGCCAGCAAAAGTTGAAATAACGGAAGCTATTTCCCTACTACCATCAGTAGGCAAGCCTTAAAGAAAAATGATGGAAGCAAACAGTCTCAATTATTAGAAGCGTGGTTTTCATATCAGTAAGTTGTGGGTACAGAATAGAATGTTCATGAACCTAGAAAAGCTCTCTCATCCACTCACATCACATAATTCCTCATGGAATTAATTTCTTGTAGGAATCAAAAAGGAGCTTTTAAGTCTGATTTGTGTGATTTCCAGGCTGCCTTTCTGGGGAACCAGAAGCATTATCATGGACCCTCATGGCGGTTAAGAAGGTAAAGTGATAATTATTCTTGTTAAGTTTCACATTGCAATAGGATATCCTCCTAAAAATATAGAATTAAAAAATAAGACTTAAAATTGGATTCTGTTATTCACAATTATGTGTCCCTTTTGACTATTTTAGCATATTTAGCATACAAAGCATCCCTATTCAGTTATGTAAACTTTCTACACTAGCTGAAGCAATATTATGGTGGAAAACCTAAAGGTGAAGTACAGGACTGGACTTTTGGCTCAAGGACATAGTTTATTATAGTGAGCTCAAAGAATGGAAGACAAGAGTACAGCCTGTGCAAGTATCTAAAATTACCCCATATGATACAAGATTTTCAAAACAGAAAAATACACAGTTAAAGAGGGTTGCAGAGATTCTCTGAAGTCTCCAAAGTACATTTCAACAATAGTAAGTCACATGTCTCTGAGAAAACCTGATTAACAGTGAGCAAAACAGCCCCATCACTACCTTCACAGGCTTAAATGATGATCTGTTGACATTATTTTGTAACAGATGAATAAGAGATTGAAGAAGATAATTTTAGATTAATTAGGATATTAAAATAGAAAGAATCTATTGCAGAATAGATCAACAAATGTTAGTTCCTGTGGAAAAATACCATCCCTAAGAATTATCCTTCAATATTTATATAGGAGACAAGTAATATTTGTGGAAATGGTATATTTCTGAAAAAACAAAAATTCAAGCAGAATACTCCTCTGTAGTTTAAGTTCTAAGCTTATCTGCTTCTGTGATATTTGATATACTCTAAATTTCTAAATCCCAATCCCTGCTTCCAAAGAACCCTAGAGTGATCAGAAGTAAAAACCTTCCCACTGTTAAGATGAACAGTGGCAAACACTGAAAAAAGAAATTATGTTTGGGATGTTTAAATAGTCGCATGAGTCGTCCCTCACCAAATGGTGGTTCTCAAACTTTAGTAAGCGTAAGAATCACCCAGAAAGCTTGTTTAAAATAGTGATATCCCTGCTAACCCCCATTCCTTCAGGAGGGCCTGGAAATGTGCATTTTAGCAATTATCTGGAATTTGGAAGCACATTCATTCTCAGGCTACACTTGGAGAAACTAGGTCCTAAAATGTGTGGCTGCTTCTCAATGAACTTCATCTATTAAAGTAGGGACAGAGTATCTTAGTGTCAATGAGCTTGTCTAAATGGATTTTGAATGCAATGGCATGCTAGTTCTGCATTGGACAGATTTTCATAATTGAGGGGCTTGAGTGGGGACCTGATAAAACTATTCTGAATGTGATTGATGCCCCAGCTGAAAAAGCTGAACTGTACTCACTCATGTGCTACGCTCTGGGAGGTTCTTTATGCTGGAGGCTGGGACTGTTGCCCAGGCACTGTGCCTGTAATGAAGGTAGACATGGGTCTTTAATGATTTCCACCCCCTACCCCAAACGTTGAAAAATGGTTAGCATTGAGTATTTTTATACATAGCAAGAGTAAGACAGACTGAGTCAGAAATTTCTATTCCCATGTATCCCAGTGACAATATTCTAATATAATTTCTTCTCTAATGTTCTATTAAAATGATTGATGTCAAATTAAACCTTTGGAATGGTGGCTGATTATGTGAAAGTGTGACAGTTGGCCAGTTTGCATTATGACTGACTTAATGACAATCCCATACCATTCGGTATTATGTGTGTACATTTACCCCAATTTGCATACCTAAAAAATGTTCTTTAATGAATAAACTGGCTTATGACAGCTGTTGCTTGACTACCTTTTTCTAAATCTTATTTATAAATAAGGCTTAGCTATCCAGCAACCAAAAGGTTGTCATCCATTACCTTGCTGAATTTTAACTGATCAAAGTTAGTATTTCTTCTTAAAAGAAGGATCTTCTTTTGGGAAATCATTCATTATGTGTATTCACTATCTATATATTGGTCAGGCTTTTAAAACCATGTCTTCCAGAAAGGAGACAAAAGAAAATCAAAGAGGTAAATCTAATATGCTAAATTTTACAGAGGAAAAACATCATTATATACAAACCTGATGCATTTCATAACCTGAGTGGCATTCCTTAGACCTACCGGTACGCTGGCAAGCTCCAGAAACCGGCTGATCCAGGCTATCAGAATACCAAAACACCTGAATGCTGTGTCTAAAATTAGACTTGAAATTCTCCCTGGATGTCACTTTCCTTTATTATAAACACATTTTTTCTTATTATCAAAGCTGCCTTAAACAAGTAAAGAGTGCCACCAAGTGGCAGTGTGTCATATGCCTAAGTGAAGTCTGTTTTCCTTTTTTTAAAAAAAAGATATACTTCACCTTTGTTAATTGTGCTCACACCCTTAAGAGAAATAGGCTTGTATGCATGATTTAAAACATGTGCTTCAAGTGTCCAAGTCATATTTCAGGAGAAAAGCATATTTTTCTGGGTTGATGAGCAAATCGGCTATGATAAATTTTTTAAACATGAAAATTCTATCTGCAGTTATTGGTATTTGTAAAAAGAAAAAAAATGTTAGTAAGAATCCAGTTTCCAAAACTTATTGGCTATATAGTGACTATTGGTATGGAAATCTGCATAATTTTCAGAAGAAAATTTTCTTGTTATACAAAAATATTATCATTTCTGTCCAGAAATTTCAAGTATATTAGATTGAAGATACAGGGGCAAGACTTTTTTGTATGAGAATAAAATCTATGGGTATTCCCTTAAATCTACTGTAGGTATTTGTTCTGCCTCTGTGTTCACTTAGTCCTTCATTAAATCCTGAATGCCTACCATGCCAAGAACAGTGTCTAGAAGAAAATGAGGACAGTCTCTGTCCTGATGATGTTCATAGCAAGCTGGGGCTCCTGGTTCTGACTGGAACTCTCTTGAAAACTTCAAGCACACTAAATTAAGACAATTTTATTTTACAAAGATGTATTTTATATATTGTGAGCATTTTCTAAAGCTTTTAGAATGATTTTGCATTTATAATTTCACTTAGAATCACAGTGACTTTGACTGTGTACAATAGCTGTGATAACTGTTAATTATTATTCTTATATATGGCTCAGGATGTGGTTAAATGATTTACCTAAGATGTCATTGGAAGGTTGTGGCAGGATTAAAATTAAAACCTCCCGACTTCCTAAACTGTGCCCTTTCTAGGAGGCCACCACTCTTTATAATAAATACATTAAAATTAGCATGATATTTCAAGAAGGTCATCATCATAGGAGGTTCTACAATAATTACAATGATGCTGACACTGCTTAAAATATTTTGGGAACTCTTGTTTAGAATTTCCCTTAGAGGGGGCACAAGAAAACCAGTCTCACTCAACTTAACATAGATTTATTCAATATCTATCACTTGCCTGGCACTACACTGAATGATATAGAGTTATAGAAATGATACAACTGGCAAGAAATGTACAACTTAACAGGCACAATAAAAAATGTAGTACTGGTGCTTTTTTTTCTTAATACTAATAGGCTGCATGGCCCTTGTATAGACATAACACATACTATACTTTATTGAATCTAAGATGTTGTTAAACACTTTATTTTATGTCCCAGTAAGAAAGAAAACACTGCACTGACAATTGACAAGTTGCTTTCCCATCATTTAAAAATTTTATTTTACATTTAGAGAAAGATCTCTTTTAGTCTTATTTTGACATTGATTTTCTTTAATATATCACTCTGTTGCATAAATAGGAAAATATAAGCAAAAGAAAAAAAGGACAATATAAGCAAAATAAATTGGTTAACGTAATGACAACCACCTGGTGGTTAGTAATTGTAAAATCTCAGTGATTATTATATACACTCCAATTTAAGAGATGTGTTAAAATATGTGTGTGTCGGGGGAGGGTGCATTTTAGAATCACTGAGGTGCATATTTCCTGCTGTTTCTAAACTGGTTATTGTATAATGAAGATAGGACAAATCATGGAGGAAAGAATGGTACAATGGTTTAATTCATTTTCTCTTGTCTTTGGGTGCTATCAGTAATTGCCACAGTGGTTAAGAGAATGTGTTATAGGGTCAGAGTTCTGAGGTCAATTATTGGCTCTACGTCTTATAAGCTATGTGACCTTTAGGCAGGTTAGTAAACCTTTCTGTGTTTCAGAACCCCCATCTGTAAAAATGGTAACAATTATAAACTACTACTTAGGTAATACTAAATGAAATAATATATTTAACACACTTAGCATATAGCCAACAATACTATTATATTTGAATATGGCTAAGCTCTGGGAATTCTTCTAAATACAATAATGATGCTATGCTATTAAGATCAGGAATAGCTTTAAAAAAGCCTGTTTTCTCCCCTCTCCAATGATGAACTATGCAGTATCACTCTTTCAGCTAACCCTATTAAAGGCCTTGGACCCCACCTTGACCAAGGCAGAAAAAGAATTAAGTGCTCTAGCTTAAAGCCATTCTAGAGTAGCTACCAATTTGTCAAGTAGAAAAAATAAACCTGAAAGAGAAATTCAGTTTCTGAATTCATCCCTTTACTTCAGATATTCAGATATTAAGAAGACTATACAAAAGGAAGTTGATTCATAATATAGTCATACAATCATAATCACAGTATTTCAAAATGAGCTGAACTTAAATGCTATGAAGTATAACTAACGCACCCAGGAGAGGTACAGACTGAAAAGAAATAATAAAAAGATCTGAAAGACTGCCTTTTCAGGTAAAGTGGCCACAGAATCATGACTCTCAATAACAATGAATGCAACAGAAAACACAAGCAAGAAAAGGGATTCCAAATCAGCTGGTTACAGTGAGCCTTTGGGTGACTCATGGCTTAGCTGCTGCCTTGGCTTCCCCAGGATACCTCTGTGACAGGTGGAACCAAGCCAAGCCCATAAATCAGACATAGCCTCCAGGCTGGGACTTGTTCATAGAACATAAAGACAAACTTCAAACTTCAGAGACAACTTGTATCTTGTGACCCTCCCTGATGCTGATGAGTCCAGATATCCTAGTTTCTAGGTCACTTTCTGAAAAGGAAAGGAAGCTTTAATTTGGGAATATTCCCCCATTATAGATGCCTGGCCACCATCATTACCATATATTTTTCACTTTTTAATTAAAAAACATATATAATTGCGAACAGTCAATAATGCTTACAAATGGAATAAAAACCTTAGTACTTCTGAAAATATGTTTCTCAACTGGGACCACTGCCTAGTCATTTCCATTTAAAAAGAGAGGAGGAGAGGGGGAAACTTAATCCTATGGGTGAGTGAGTAAAATGGACAAATAAATATTTGGAAAGGTGTACAGTATATATTTCCATTTCACCAGAGGGAGTAGATTTGTCTGTTTCATTATTCATAAGCCAGAGTTTTAGTTTAGTTATCTTGCTTGCTAAATATCAAGAATGTTCTAAGCCCCCAGGCAATAGACTTGGGTAAGCGATGGCTGAATTTCATTCACTGCGTTATGGAAAAATAAAACTTTTAAATTATAAAACATGCAAATAACAGTGTTCAGTTTTCCTTTTCTGAGGAGCATTGTAACTACTACTTTGAGATCAGGAGCTAGTCAGCCTTTGTTTATTATCAAAAATCATGTGGCAAATTAATACAACATGAATTTTATGTTAGCAAAAATTGTTTTATTTATGTCTGTGTTCCCAAAGGTGAAAATTACTCAATTGTTGCTCTAGTGTAAACCTAGATTTTGTAATAAGGTCAAAAATAATAATGAAGCAATTTTTAAGTTACTAGTGCTCACAACACAAAGATCACAGTTCTTTAAAATATAAAATACAAAATCAGGTACAAAAATAATTGTTTCTTAGTCTCTCCCTCAAGTAGTATATTTTAAACACCTTCTTAAACTTAGTCATAATGAGGACTGCTATATGGACAAGTTAAACAGATTAAGTTCCTGGCCTATTCACAGTTTTAAGTAGAAGACTCATCTAAAATTGTAAGTGAAGGGCTTCCCTCGTGGTGCAGTGGTTGGGGGTCTGCCTGCCGATGGAGGGGATGCGGGCTCGTGCCCCTGTCCGGGAGGATCCCACGTGCTGTGGAGCGGCTGGGCCCGTGGGCCGTGGCTGCTGGGCCTGCGCATACAGAGCCTGTGCTCCACAACAGGAGAGGCCACAACAGTGAGAGGCCCATGTACCTCGGAAAAAAAAAAAAAACAAAAACAAAAAACTAAAATTGTAAGTGAAGAACTGAAAACTGTTTATTAAGACTACCAGTTAATCTATGTCATCCTGATCTGGTATATTTACAAAAGAAAATTCCATATATGAAATACTACTTTCCAGCCCTTCAAAGGACTTGGCCATAGTCATTGACATAGCATAAAAACATTCAAAATAGAAGAGGAATATTCCCCATGGAATGCCATCCATAATGTCCTAATCATGATATGCAGAGGTTTTGAAGCCTCCAAGATGATGGGAGAGGGAAGGCAGTGGTGAGAGAGAATAACCTGTGAAATATGTAGAAGTCATTGAGGGTAAAGTCTGTCAGGTACACTTTAGGCTGTTCCCAGGGCATTTCCCCCTCTCTGTTGTTCTCTTGAAGATGGAGATGAGCTAATTAGCTCTAATAGAAGAAATCTCATCTAAAAATATTTTTCACATGAGCTCTGACAGAGGCCTGAAATTCACAAAATGCTAACTCCTTTATATCAAAATATAAAGATAAACTATTTTATTATATCAGCCTTTAGCATTTTGGTTTAAATTTGTTGATTAGATTTACCAGTAACTTGATAGGACTCTAACATACTAGGATAAAGGTATTTTATGAACAAAACTTTGATGACAAAGGAGAAAGTCTGGAAAGATATAAAGAACTTTCAGAAATACCATTGAGGGACTTCCCTGGTGGTCCAGTGGTTAAGAGTCTACCCTCTCACTGTAGGGGGCACAGGTTCGATCCCTGGCCGATCCCACGTGCAGCTTGGCACGGGAGAAAAAAAAAGAATAAAAGGAAGAAAGAAAGAAAGAAGGAAGGAAGGAAGAAAGAGAAAGAGAAAGAAAGGAAGGAAGGAAGGAAGAAATACTGTTGAAGAAAAATACTAGTGTCACAATGAGGTATCACCTCACACCAGTCAGAATGGCCATCATCAAAAAATCTACAAACAATAAATGCTGGAGAGGGTGTGGAAAAAAGGGAACCTTCTGGCACTGTTGGTGGGAATGTAAATTGATACAGTCACTATGGAGAACAGTATGGAGGTTCCTTAAAAAACAAAACAGAACTACCATACAACCTAGCAATCCCACTACTGGGCATATACCCTGATAAAACCATAATTCAAAAAGAGTCATGTACCATAATGTTCACTGCAGCTCTATTTACAATAGCCAGGACATGGAAGCAACCTAAGTGTCCATAGACAGATGAATGGATAAAGGAGATGTGGCACATATATACAATGGAATATTATTCAGCCATAAAAAGAAATGAAATTGAGTTATTTGTAGTGAGGTGGATGACCTAGAGTCTGTCATACAGAGTGAAGTAAGTCAGAAAGAGAAAAACAAATACCGTATGCTAACACATATATATGGAATCTAAAATAATTTAAAAATTGGTTTTGAAGAACCTAGGGGTAGGACGGGAATAAAGATGCAGACGTAGAGAATGGACTTGAGGACATGAGGAGGGGGAAAGGTAAGCTGGAACGAAGTGAGAGAGTGGCATGGACATATATACACTACCAAATGTAAAACCAATAGCTAGTGGGAAGCAGCCGCATAGCACAGGGAGATCAGCTCAGTGCTTTGTGACCACCTAGACGGGTGGGACAGGGAGGGTGGGAGGGAGGGAGGCGCAAGAGGGAAGAGATATGGAGATATATGTATATGTATAGCTGATTCACTTAGTTATAAAGCAGAAACTAACACACCATTGTAAAGCAATTATACTCCAATAAAGATGTTAATAAAAGAAAAACACCAGTGTCTGAGAAAGGGTGGGAACTGGGGTATGCCCTTTGAGAAGGCTGAAGACTGTACTGAGCATCTAGAAGGAGTGCTAAGAGAAATAAAAGGACGACTCAAAATCAAAACTGGATGGAGAGGTACCAAAGATCAATTTTACCTACTTCCCAGTATTCCCTAAGATTGATCTTAACCATTAATAGACTAGATGCCAATCATTCTTGATGATTCTCAATTAACTCTTGAAAACAAAAACAACTATATATTAGGGGACTGGATAGATAGTATATACTAGGATAATAGTTAGGAAAAAACTCATTAGAGCCTAAGTTTTTACACTTAAAATTTGTTGTTTGTTTTAGTATTAAAAGCTGGTTAAAGGAACAGGGAGGTTAAGACTCTAGATAACAAAATAACCACCAATGGAACTCTGATTAGTTCAAGTAGACAAGGTAACCAGACAAACAGTAGACCACTGTCAATCATCTAGTGAAGACCAAAAAATGAGTTGCTCCTGACCATTCCTCAGTTCTTCCTCTCACCTCTCCCTTAGGAGGCAACAGAACTGTCCACCAAAAAGAGTTTCCAAGTCAAAATAAAGAACTAAATAAAAAACTCTTTACACTGAGCTTTTGAGAAGAGGTTGAGATAAGATAGGAACAAGAGGGAGAAAAGGGTGAAGAGTTCTTGGAGTTATATATGGAGAAACAAGAGCAAAAACTCCCGTGTGATGCAATGCTTTTTAATTGCTTTCTAATGTCTGGACATTCATCTTCTTTGATCTGTGCTAAACCCAGGTAGAAAATAAAACTTGCCTACATTAATTCTATCACCTTTAATCCCTAATTGTCATTTAACCTTAGGAAGCTATAACTACTAAAAAAAAAAAAAAAAAAAAAGAGCAGAGAAATCAGAAGATACATGGTTTTATTGTTTTGCATTTTATATAATGTACGCCAAAATGTACAACTACATCAGAAATGAAAAAAAAAAAAGCTAAAGCCACTTTGTGTAACACTAGACTGAGCAGACTGATTATAAATAATTTTAATTTGTTTATTCAAATACAAGTTCTTAGAATCAAAACTGAGCTCCTTTCCAGTATGAATCACTCTCCTCAGTTTCAGAAGAGAGATTCTGTGTTCAGTGAAGGAACTGGGGCTTCTTAAATTCCACACAACTATGTAGTTTTTTAGCATAAGGCTGGTTTTCAGAAGAGATTACTGTGGTAAAATGGATTTACTAGAGCTTCTTAAGTTCTACCCCTGATGAACAGTTTTTCAGTAAGGAGCTGCAAGACTTCATTTGACTTATATAAATAACGTATCGATGCCAACTTACTTACTCCTCAGTGAATTTGAATGACTTGACCACTTCATCTACTTTCTGAAATTTTAGGAAATGAAGTAAAAATAATTCAACGGACAGCCCTAGATAGAGCTCAGAAATGACCTTCCACACAGTTCTCGCTACCTCAAGCAGTCCACAAAATAAATTTATGGGTTGAGTGAAAGCGATGTAATTGTTAGTGTTAAATACTAGGATCATCCTGTGAGGAAATCATTATGATATATGGGTAACAGTAAGATATGACATTTTCTTGAATAACATCATCTGAATACTTCATTGGAGACTTTTTAAAGAGGCTTTTTTCTCTCTCTTTTTCTGTGAATAACTTCCTTTTTTAAAATAAATTTATTTATTTTATTTATTTATATTTGGCTGCGTTGGGTCTTCATTGCTGTGCGTGGGCTTTTCTCTAGTTGCAGCGAGTGGGGGCTAATCTTTGTTGCAGTGTGCAGGCTTCTCATTGCAGTGGCTTCTCTTGTTGTCGAGCATGGACTCTAGGTACGCAGGCTTCAGTAGTTGTGGCTCGCAGGCTCAGTAGTTGTGGCTCGTGGGCTCTAGAGCGCAGGCTCAGTTGTTGTGGCGCACGGGTTTAGTTGCTCTGCGGCATGTGGGATCTTCCCAGACCAGGGCTCGAACCCGTGTCCCCTGCATTGGCATGTGGATTCTTAACCACTGTGCCACCAGGGAAGGCCCGAATAACTTCTAAATGGAAAAATATCAATCTGTTTTTGTGCTGGTCATTTTTATTTTCTTTGAATCGTGGAAATAAAATGAGAGACCAATTAAGCCAAAAGAACATGTAAAGTTGTGGAAAGTTATGACATTTATTAAAAAAAAAAAAAAACCTATATCAAAACTCCTAATCTGCCTTTCCACTTCTTTTCTAAGAGAGTCAAAAGCAAATTGTGAAAGAATGTTCACTGGTCCTTCACGTACTTGTTCCTTCAAAGAAAACCTCGTAAAAAATAATTCCCTGTTATCTAAATCTTGGGTGCATGGGGCTGTCAGGCCTGTTTTTTCTCCCCTCTCCCCAAGCCCAACTGCTTTCACCACTATCTGCATTTCTCTCTTCAACTTTACAAAATTTTGGGAAAGACTTTTTTTCAGAATTTCCCAGATTTTTCCTGAGAAAACCCCTTAAGAAAAAAATATTGAACTTTTCACCTTGTTTCCAATTACATTTAATCTGGTGTTTATGAATTTGTTTTTTTCCAACCATTCAGTAATAATCTTATACTGTCCCTCTTTGGACAGCTCAAGGTTAGGAACTATATTCTGTTAATCTCTAGAAAATTGGCTTACAGATGTGCAGTTTTCGTGTAGGGTAAAAATAGAAGTTTGTGCACCATTCCATCTTTACATCTTCTGCTTCACTTCCATGTTATCCACCAGACTCTTTTATACTCTACAGCTTGTCCTCTAGAAATGTGCTGGAAATATGCCCACACATGTGACAGTCCCTCATGTATCTGAAACATTAGCTACCTCGCTTATTTCAAATTGCAGAAAAGTTTTAAATACTGCTTTTCAGATGCTTTGAGCAGAAAATACAACTTTATAATAGCTCATCTCTCTTCTGTATCCACTTTGAAATAACTAGTAAGGTCAAAATTCCTAAACCCGTTCTCAAGAATTTTAAACCATCAACAATTTTTGGTGTGAAGGGGTACCCTATAACCAAAGTTTCTGATGTTTGAAAACTCCCCAAAGAAAAAAGTCGAGTTTTTTGTTGACAAACAGCACTGCTCTTAAGTAAAGAACAGGATCTGTAGCTCCTTAATTCTGGGGTATTTTTTATATTAGGAAATGGGAGCAAACCAGTGGGACAATTTTTTTAAGGAAATAGAATTAACCACATCACTTAATTGCTTCATTTCACAGAACTCAACACTGGGAAAAGAGATGTCCCTTAAAAATTCCACTTGTGCCCTTCTTCAGTAGTTCCTATAGAGAAGGATAACTGAAGCTTTGAGACTTTAATTTGCTTTACTCTCTCCTTAACTAATCATATGAAAGTGGAAAATTACTTTCAGTATTTTGTTGAAAGAAATAAAAAAGATATCCATTTTTAACACCCTTCAGAGTTAGATTAGTCCACTGAAAAACTTTCAAGCCTTTATACTCTATATCATACTTTTACGATGGCATCATTCTCTATTAAGTGGAATTTGGTATAAAGGTCATCTTGTATCCTTTCCATTCTCGGATAACAAAGGAACATGAGTAGACAATTCTTCCACAAGCCATTCTACATCCCCGTTCTCAGGAGTAGATTTCTAGAAATCCTGTAATGCAATATCAATTTTTAAATCTTTTTACCTACGGAAAATGTTATTCATTTTCATCTTCAAATATTTAAAAAAGGTAAGTGCTTAAGACAGTGGAGAATAAAGAAAATCTCTCTAAACAGGAGATGTTGTACAGTAGACTTCAGTTGATTTTGTATCCCATTAAACATCTGCCCCTCCCTATGATAATACCAACTTATTTTTGCTTTGAGGGAAAAATCTCTGTGCCCGCTATTAATCTATGTAGTATGTTTATGTGTGCTTGTGGGGAGGGGGTGATAGATAGATAGTTAGACAGATAGACAGATATAATGATTTTAATTTTGTTATAGTAAGTTTGAGTTGAGTTTCCTGGTAGATTCATGGCTGGGGAGAAGAGAGAAAGAAAACATTAGAAGTGGGGACTTTTCAACAATTTTATAACATTACAGCTATTTAGACAATAACAAAAATGCATTAGAAAGAGAAGCATGGAAGGAAGCTTATGAGACTACCTTGGAAAGTAGTCTAACTGAAAATATTTTTACAAACTCTGAAACCAACCAATAAATGGCACATGCTCCAATCTCAATCTGTAGACATAAAACCTAACTATAACCTCACATCCATTAAGACAGCTACCATCAAAAAGACAGAAAATAACAAATGTGGACAAGGATATAGAGAAATTGCAACCCTTGTACTCTGTTGGTGGGAATATAAAATGGTTCAGCCCCTATGGAAAACAGCATGGCAGCCCCTCAAAATTAAAAATAGAATTATCATATGATCCAGCAATCCCACTTCTGGGTATTTATCCCAGAGAATTACAAGAGATCACAAAGAGATGTTTGTACATTCTTGTTTATAACAGCATTATTCACAATAGCCAAAAGGTGGAGGTAACCCAACTGTCCATCAGTGGATAAATGTATAAACAAAAGGTGGTATATACACACAATGGAATATTATTCAGCCTTAAAAAGGAAGGAAATTCTAACGCATATTACAACATGGATGAGCCTTGAGAACATTATACTAAGCAAAATAAGCAAGTCAGAAAAAAATAAATATTGTTTGACTCCACTTATATGGGGCACCAGAGAAATCAAATTTATGGAGCCAGAAAGTAGAATGGTGGTTGCCAGGGGCTGGGGGAAGTAGGGAATAGGAGTTTTTTAATGGGTATAGAGTTTCAGCTCTGCAAGTTGAAAAAAGTTTTGGAGATTGGTTGCACAAAAATGTGAATGTAGTTCTCATTACTACTAAACTGTATACTTAAAAAAGGTTAAGATAATACAGTTCATGTTCTGTATATTTTACCACAATTTCTTTTTTAATTTTAAGGAGAAAAAAAAATAGGGAGTTATATAAACTCTAAAAGACTGACTCAATATGTGTAAGAATGAGTTAGAAATCAGAGATGTATGTTAGGTACAGTTTTTCATTCTTTTTAAGGGAAAAGGCATACACACACACATATACATACATACCTATACACACATATGTAGATATATATACATATATAAAGGTATATATAAAGTAAAGCACATGTAAGCATATATATGTGTGTGTAAGAAAAAAATGTATTTTTTTCAAGGTAAACTATTGTTTTCATCATTGAACAACCACCTATACATACACATGTGATTCTCAGACTCAATAGAAAGGTGGTAATTCTCCAAAACACCTAAAAGAGTTGTGATTCTTAAGAAGACAGTACTAAAATAGGCATAAAAATTAATCTTAAGATCTTATTTTTTGAGAAAAAAAACTTGACTGTATGTCTGTTCTTTTGTCATTCACAGCCAAAAGATTATTACATCAGTTTTATTAGCCTTTTTAAAAAAATCAACTTATGTTTGGTTCTTATTCTATTAATTTCTGCTCCTATCTTTATTATTTTCTTCTACTTTCTTTAGTTATCCTTGCTGGGTTTTTTCCCCTAATTTCTTGAGCTGTTTGCTTGTCTTATAGGTTTTCAGACTGTATTCTTTTTATGATATATATTCATGGCTATAAATTTCTCTCTAACACATCTTTACCAGAATCCTACATATTTGATAATTAGCACGCACAAATTGTTTGATTCAAAATACTTTCTAATTTCTTTTGAAATCTTCTTTAATCTATGTTTTATATATAAACACATATTGTTAACTTACAAAACACTTGTGGCTTCTCTGGTTGTCTGTTTGTTATAAACTTCTATCATAAAAGCATCATTGTCCAAAAACACAAACTGTATGATTCTTGTCATTTGAAATGTGTTGAACTTTATCCTTAGGGTTTCATCCTTTAGGTCCCAGTAAAGGGTGTGTGTGGGTGGGTATTTGTGTGTGTGTGTTTATGGAGAGACAATCAGAAACTGTACTTAGGAATGGTCCTCAACTCATGAAGCTAAAACAAGCTAACCTTTAATCAAACCCAGTTTCAAAGATGCTTCTGAGACAGGCTGGGACCTGAGACCTGGAACCCTTTGCTGCAGTGCTTGCATCTGGACAAATATCTCCTCGAGCAACAAAATACAAAGAAACTACAAGGGACTAAAAATAGCATGCATGTGCAGTTGGGGCAAATTATGGACAACAAGATACAAAAAGACAAAAACCCAACTGCCACTTCTGAAGAGCCAAGAGCAAAAACAGGGTACCAGGAGCAAAAGCAGGGTACTGCACATGCCCCCTACACATACCCCTACCAAAGGGGTGGGCAGACCACCGCTCCAGGGTGACCCCTGGACCTGCCCCTACTCTCACCCCATATAAGGAAACAGCTCACCCCCGCTCGGGGAGTAAGCAAGGGAACCTGTTACTTGTTTTCACTCCCTCCTGCTGCAGCAGGAGCCCCAATAAAGGCTTGCCTGAATTTCTTCTCCGGTTTCCTATCAGTTTCTGTTGATTAGGGAAGGCCAAGAACCCTGGTCGGTAACACTTCCGAGAGAATAACAAACATCCTTTGAGCAAAAGCTGTTTCAAGTGCTGCTCTTGCTTCTCTGAATCCTCATTTTTTCTGGTATTTTGGTTCAGAAACTTCTCCACGTATTAGCTATTTGATGCTTTTAAGGAAAATTTTTATCTATTTTATTCAGCATTTTAATTTTTTAATTAATTTTCTTGAGAGGCAAGGTCGGTCAAAATTACCAAGCCTGCTGTTACTGGAATTAGATGCCCAAGAACATTAACTTTTCTACCAAACATTTGAAAAACATTCAGCCTCATTTCTTGAGTGATTATAAAAGAGATGTTTGACTTTAAGATGCCTATTCTTCCTCCATTTCATAATTCTAGAGGGCTGTCAATCATTATACTTGGTCCTTCTTGACCACAAGACTAGTAACATGAGCCAAGCTAGTATGACATCTCCCATCCACACAGTCATGAACTGGAAACTTGAACCAGGTGGAGCCAATCACAGTCCCTCCATGAGATCTGATGTTATGAACTCTGAAAGGGAAAGGGGCTCTATTTCCATGGGATCATAGGCCATAAATATGCATATTTTGTTAAGACTGTCAGCAGCCACCTTCCTCACATACAGAAGAACCCTGCCTCAATGAAGTCAGTACCCAGAGCAAACCAGAGAGAAGAAATCAGAAAGAAGGAATGTCTAGTCCCCATGATGTCTTAGACATTGATCCTTGGACTTCCCAGTTACTTAAGCAAAAAAATAACTTTTTGTTAAACCTAATCAACAATCTAATTGTCTAATTGGGTTTAGTCTCTTTTCAAAATGAAAGAATCTTGACTAATCCAATGTTAATGGCTGATAAAACCCGCTGCACAACTGTTTGTTTTTCCACAGCATTTAAGGACCAAGATATACAACCAGTTTCCTGAGGATACTATTTCTACTGCCAGCCTCTGTGAGCCACGAAGGGACATGAGCTATCACTTCCTAGAATAGACTAGTTTCATTGCTATTCCCTAGAAGTCTTTGTTTTTGTTTGTTTGGTGGGTTGGTTTTTCCCAAGCACTCTGTAATTTAAGTAGTCTTCTTCTACAGAAAGGAAACAAGACTCTAAGTCAGGTTTTCACTATAAAATGATTGTAGTTATGTAGGTTTAGCTACCTAGAATGTAAATTGCATGCTTTCCCTCCAATTTCCATTCAATTATAATAACGTCTTCATAAAAATAAAGCAATTTCAAGCTGATCACAAATAATTTCCTAGCATTCAGATAACATTATACTTAAAAGAACGATACACAAATAGTGTTTTAGTTAGGTTCCCAACAGGAAACAGATGGGGCACTCAAGATAATTCAGGGAGAGTTTAATTACAAAGAGACTATTCATAAAGGTGTTGACAGAGTAAGAGGAGCCACAAAGGATGGTTCTGTAACCTAGGTTTATTAACTTCAAAGGGACAGGAGAGGGAGCAGTTACTGTAAAAGAGGAGAGACTCGTGTAGGGGAGGCTGCCTTGAAAGAAGCAAGTTGCCTTCAGTTTTACTAATGAAAACAGCCAAAGGCACCCTTACATGGAAGGAGCCAGGGAAGTAAATACCTTGACCTCCTTCATATACCTCTGATCCTTTGCCAAGACTCCCTATTGATTAAACCCAACCGGAAACCAGAGAGCAAGAAAGTCTGTTTCTATAATCCATATAGACTGGTCTCCTGCAGACAGTGAATAGGATGGAAAAAGGAGTAAAGAGATAAAAACATAAACATGAGTATAACTTAAAGCCTTTCTTATTAATCCTCATTATCATCCTCATCATCAAAATGATTTAGCATCTCACCCTAATATTTTTTCTTAGTTTGAAATATTTGTCTATAATGTATTATAAGTTAGATGACAAATAAGTTTCTGTATTCAAGAGACTCCTAAATACAGTGGGTCTAAAACGTAGGCATTTTTGTCTCTCACACACCTTCCAAGGTGAATGGCCAGCTTGGTAGGGTGGTTGCATTCCATTCAGTTATCAAGGGTCCATGTTCTTTTACCTTGTGGCTCTACCATGCCCTCGGGCAAAGTCCTCATCCTGGGGTCAAGCAGGGTCTTGAGCATGTCCACGTTCCAGCTCACAGGACATGAAAAGGGGATAAACTCGGAGCAAGTGAGTGAGGGCAAAGCTGCACACATCACTTCCCCTCACATTCCCTGGCAAGGGAATTTGTCATATGGCATTTGCAGCAAAGGAGGCCGGGTAAGGTTGTGTGTGACCACGTGCCCAGGAAGAAGAAAGAAATAGATTTTGTAAGGGGGACAACTAGCAGTATGCCAGAAGGTATTAAAATCTTCACAGCTTTTTCTAGTTTTAAGAGTTTATATAATAATGGGTCTTGTAATAGATTCATTCTCAAAACTCTTTCTTACCTCATCTTTTTCTAGCTAAAATCTACCTTTGTTAGCATATTTAAATATGACCTCATAAGATTATTTTTCAATGATAGAGAATGATTTCTCAGTTTGAGTTCCTCACCCAAACCATTCAATTTTCAAACACATGAAGTAGGACTCCTTACAACTGTATCCTTAAAACTTTCTAATCACATACAAATCCAGAATGTCCTATTCCAAAGTATATGCCACATCCTCTCAATTTGCTACTTGTACTGAAAACATGATGAGAGTTATGGTGGGAATAGGCACAGGACACGAGCTTCAGCCACACGATTTGTGACTTGTACCTGCAACTCCCCAGTGCTGCCTGGAATCGTGAAACTCTTAGAGATTTTTTTTTAACATGTGTGTAATACCTGAAAGATTTCTCAAATTTTAATTTCTATTCTTCAGGAAGATAATCTACATGCCCTGACTGACACATTCCTGAATCACTTTCCTTTTTAAAACAAAGCTAAGAAGAAGGGAAAACATCACCCCAGTAAAATCCCTAACAATGTCACCTGTTCTAGATATGTCTAAAGAGGCTTTGCATTCCTTTGTATATCTAAGAAAGAACAATCTAACCTGAAGATTAATTCACATTTTCTAAATTATAAAAATATCAGTCTCTTTAGCATAATTTTAGAATTCTTTCAAAAATTTTTAATTAAAATGTGTTAATTAAATAATTAAAACATGGTTGTTGGTATAAATTAAATTGGTCTTTTTCCATTTGTGTAAATTGAATTTCAAATACAATCAAGAAAGTAAATATAGCAGCCATCTTCTAACTTGAAAGGCACACAGATATCTTAAGGCAAGTTAGTGTGGTTATCAGTACTTCACCTACTATCTAAAGTCTCTTCTTTAACTATAAGTCTTTAACATTTCACATTTTCTATCAAGATTCAAAACTTCACATTTTTAACAGTTTGCACTTATTTTTGAGACCATTGCTTTTATGCAGGTGCCATATGTGAGTTTAGCAGATTTTCAATACTTTGATGTTTACATAGATGTCTAGAGTAACCCTGAGGTCACTTTGAATCTCATCTTCCTTCCTCTATTGGCATTTATTTCTAGTTCAGTTATTCTCTAACTATATCATATGTTTTAAATAACCTTATTGTATAATTCAGTCACTGGGTTGTTTTTATTTCTATTACCATTATCTATGATAAAGCTTTTCTTTCTACTCATGGGCAAAGATGCTGGGCATTAAGGTCACTGTCATTGATATTGTCTAACCTAAATACTTACACATGAAGTATTGCCAAATTCAAACTCAATTTTAGAAATAAAACATAACTGAATAAATAACAACTTCATCTAGGGCAAACCCAGAAATACATTTTGGTAAACCATGTTCAGTCTTTTCAAAATTCAAAGATCTGCCCTCTGACACTCTAGAAGTGGCTGAACATTGATATTGAAGTTATTTTTAAATGTACTCCCCCAATAAATTATAATATTATCCTACATTAAAAATGTTAGGAAACCATAAAGCCATTGCAGTTTTTTTTAACTTAATCATAAATTCTTAGTAATAAGAATGTTTGAGAGGTCATTTAACCGCCATGTACACCCACTTCTGCTACCTTCGGAGACAGACAACCGCATCAAACTATTCTAACCAGATGGAAAACTAAATCTCAGAAGAAACAAATTCCATAATCCACAACTCACTGTCAGGAAATTTTCCTTTCTGTTTAAACTACAAAACTCAGGCTACAGATTAAGTCTGTTTCCTCCAGTTCTATTCCTGGTGGAGGACAAAAACAGATGGACACAATCCGTCATGTAGTTGAAAACAATAATTAGGTTACTTCTCTTTCTCCGGCCTAAAAAAAGGAAAATAAATTATTTTGGTGCTTTACATGTATTTTACTTCCTGATCATATTCAAAAGAGTACATATACAAACTATTTTAGTAATAATATAAGTAGGGGCCTTCTGTGCAAAACCAAGTGGTAGTCATAGTTGGCTTTTAAATGTCTTTTCTTCCAGCTATCAATGACCTCATGTTTCCTCCCACTCTGTCCCTGTCTGCAGTACGTTGAGATCATTGCAGATGAATATGAGATAGGGCAGTTAATGAGAGGGACAAGGGCTTGGTCAGACCCAACTGAGCCCAGAGCTTAAGGCATCTACATTTTGGCCTGGGAGCTTACTGCATCTGCAGTGAAGCTATGGGCAAGCAGCATATTGAGATACCAAGTGAAGGAGATGTGCATCCCTATTTAGGAATCTAAGCGGATAATGGGAGAATCTAAGCAGCAAAGAATGCAAATGAACAATAATGGAAACTGCAGGCAGGCTCGCAGCATCTGCCTCAGGCAAGATGTTTTTCATTTCAGAAAAGCTATAAGACTAGACTGATCACTGGAAGACAGACTTAAATTGGGACTAGAGTAGAGAGCCAGCCTTAGACCTGGGCCACTGGAGAAAGTGTTAGGAAAGTGGGAGAACATGCTCCCTACCTGCTGGGTCAGTAAAAGGAAGGGTGACAGAGGACACAAGGGGTAAGGGCAGAGGTCAGTAGCAGAGAGCTCACATTTATTTGGTCCACAGACATTCACTGACCTGATAAAGTTGAATTGATAAAAACTTGCTCTGTAAGCTCTAAAACACATTTATGCAAAACATAACAGACCTATAAACCTTAAAGATTTTTATTCATTTATTTAGAGGTTTTTGAGAATCTACTATAAGCATCGACCATGTGGTTTGGTTCTAGAAAATAACAGTGAGCAAACAGGAAAAAAAATTCCTGCCCTATGGTGGGAGAGAAAATAAAGAAGATAGTAAGTAGAACATAATAGTATGGTGATAAATGCTATGATGAAAAGACACAAAAGATTGTCATTTTTAATAGCTCACAAACACCTATTGTACTTAAGTGACAAGAATAAAGTTCCTTTGAATTCGTTATAGTCATGAATTGAATGAGGAGAAACCTGGGGGTGCCTTTACAAAGCTCCTAAAATCCCAGCGCACAGCAGGCACTTACCCCTTTTGCCTGTTGTTCTTGAATCTGATTTCTCTGTCTACCTGGTTGGATAGCAATGATGACTGGAGTAGATCACAATGATGCATTATATAATAAATTTAAGGTTTTGAAACAATAAATACTATTTTAAAAGCTGCATGTTTTATTGCTAGACTATTATTCATTTAGATGGAACATCATTAGCTAAAATGTCTCTGGTAGCATGCTACAGAATTTTATCTTTACCTCTTTCCTATTCAATATTTTTATCAACAGCCTGGATGAAAGCATGGAAAGGATGTTATCAAATTTGCAAATAACACTAAGCTGAAAGGCAGAGCTAATGTGTTGGACGACACAATTAAGATTCGAAATGATCTTGACAAGGCAGAACACTGAGATGAAACCCATAAAATAAAATTAACAGATATGCTATGAATAAAAAACAAACTAATGAACAAACTCCCTGCATCATGTGTTCGAGATGGGAGAGATCAGGCTTGATAGCATTTTTATTAAGGGGAAAAAAACCTAGAAGCTTTAGTTGAACATTAGTCAACAATTTGATACAGCTGCAAAAAAAAGTCTTAGGTGGTATAATAGAATAATAGCCAAATCAGGATAGATAATATCTATGTGGAGAAGAATATTCATGCCTGGGTGTCACATTTTAGAGCAATATTAGAGACTTCCCTGGTGGCACAGTGGTTAAGAATCCACCTGCCGGTGCAGGGGACATGGGTTCGATTCCTGGTCCGAGAAGATCCCACATGCCTTGGAGCAACTAAGCCTGTGTGCCACAACTACTGAGCCTGCACTCTAGAGCCCACAAACCACAGCTACTGAGCCCACACGCCATAACTACTGAAGCCTGTGCACCCTAGAGCCCATGCTCTGCAACAAGAGAAGCCACCACAATGAGAAGCCCGTGCACCACAACAAAGAGTAGCCCCCGCTCTCCACAACTAGAGAAAGCTTGCACGTAGCAATGGAGACCCAACGCAGCCAAAAATAAATAAAAATTTTTTGGAAAAAGAGCAGTATTAAAATTTTTTAAGTATTCATGGAAGGGTGACAAATAGGAAATGCACTCCTCATATCATATAAGGAATAGTTGACAAATTGCTTTCTGTAGGAAAGAGAGCTTACAGTAAACTAATACATATTTTCAAATATTTTAGAGGGCTATTACTCATAAGAATACTTCATCATTTTAAAACATATTAACTATGTGACCTCAGAAAAGATCTTTGGCCTGCTGTGCCTCAATTTTTTAATCTCTAAGAATATCAATTCTGTAAGGTTATTATAAGGAGTAGCAAGGATTCATGTAAGGTATATAGTACCTTACCTGGAACTCTGCCTGCACTCCGTAAAGGGTGGGTATTTTTATTCTGTGTTGCTCTAAGGGTAGACTAGAGTGAATGGATGCAGCCAGCAGAGCCATGCCACACACAAAAAAGGCGCCTAAAAGAGTTAGCTCCCTTCCACGAATTTTCCATGCAGATGTTAAATGACTATCAGGGAATTTGAGAAACGATTCCTACATTAGGTGAAAGTTGTATTAGATAGTTTCTAAATTCCTTTCACTGAATAATTTTTAAGTTCCCTTCCAGTGCTAAGATTTTGTAATCATCTCTGATTTCTCTCCATGCCCCTAATGGATGTGTTTCTGACTAATAAAACTAAAAATATACAGAAAAAGTTATAACAAGTAGAATTCATTTTGTTTTACTTTGTGTCCTACACTAAGCAGCAGCTACATTTATTATCCTCTTTTCACAAATGAGGAAACTAAGGCAGAGTCCAGTAATGTAGTTCAAAAGTTCACACAGCTCAACAGTGGCAGAGCAATAAGTGGAACCCAAGCTATCTGGATTCAGTCACTTAGGCTAATTTTGACTCAACTGCCAGACTTTCTTTCTATAGCCATTGCATCATGTGGACCCCAGTAGGTTTCATGATGCCCTGGGATTTCTTCAGTCATCTCCAAACTGTTGCACAAACACATTTAACTTTAAAAGTAAAGTAAATTTTAAATGACAAGGTACTGCTGGTGAATCAAATGAAAAATTTGCTCTGCATTATTAGAAAATGATGTGTTCCACAAGAATGTATTTTGTAAACAAATAAATCCCATTTCTTAAGTGCTCAAACTTCTTCTATTTCAACCATTTTGGATGGCGCTCTTCCAGAGATGGACTACTCTCTGCCTACTTCCTGTTATAATTTATTCTAATTTACAGAACACGAGTTAACTTGTACTTATTACTCAAAATCATCATATCATTAATATTGGTTATTGTTAATCATCATATCATTAATATTGGTTATTGTTTTATGACATTAGTCATTAATGTTCTCAGGATATATTGATAAATGGACTATGTCAAAGTAAAAAGAACTCAGGGAGGGCCTAAGGCACTCTCCAAGAGTAATTCTTTGAATTGTAGAGTCTGGTGTTTGTGACTGTGTTCCAGGCTGTTCAGAAGAACTGCTTGTTTTCTTCCTTGTTCCAGGTTGTTTCAAAGGGGTGTAGTTGCAAGATGAAAGACTCCTCATTATGTAAGATGGTGGTGCTTACTCAAAGCAAATTTCAGTGCCTATCAGATAATAAAAAGACAAAGTGTGGGAATTGCTGCATGGTGAGAGGGCAGGAAAAATTAACTGAACAATGTGGTTTCTGAAGCCACAGGATATTTTGTCTACTGAAGGGGTGCATTGCCGAGAGGAAGTATAGGGAATTGAGAGGAACAAGTGAGAAAGCTTAAAAGTTCAAGGAAGTAAAATTCTATAACAACACCTTAAAACTAACATCATGTTTTCTGTTTATTTGGGTAAATTCTGCTTCCTGATTATCGTAATTGGTTTAAGTTTCTAGTTCCTATGTCTGTGTGTGTTTAAGCTTTCAATGCAAGTGTGTTTAAGCTTTCAAATGTTTATAGCATTTCCTAGCATCCTCTTTCCTGAAATTTAAATAGCTTCATATTCAGTTTTATAATTTTTTTTTTTCCCAAGGAAAGCCATAACTTGGGACTTACCTGGAAATTTACTTTTGAAACTAAGGATAATGATCTATAAATATTTCCCTGGGAAAGAGCTTTCACCTAAGCAAATAGATTTTATGTGCTGAGCTAGAATTTGATTGAAATTTGTTAGGTATTTTTTCTGTTCGTTAATCTTTTTGCTTACCTTACCAAGTTTTTTGTTTGTTTGTTTGTTTGTTTGCGGTACGTGGGCCTCTCACTGTTGTGGCCTCTCCCGTTGTGGAGCACAGGCTCCGGATGAGCAGGCTCAGCGGCCATGGCTCACGGGCCCAGCCGCTCCGCGGCATGTGGGATCTTCCCGGACCGGGGCACGAACCCGCGTCCCCTGCATCGGCAGGCGGACTCTCAACCACTGCGCCACCAGGGAAGCCCCTTACCAAGTATTTGGCTAGAAGCCTAACTACCGAACTGTACCTAAAGAATAGAAATAATAAAATTCATAGAGAAATAGGTATACTTTATAACTGCTTAATTTATCAATGTGCAAGAGCCCCCCAAATAATTATTAATTCAATAAGCATTTGTTGACATCAGCTCCAGTTAAGTGCTCTGCTCAGTGCTGAGCATACAAAGCAGTTTAGTGGTGAGAGAGTTTATATCCTACAATGTAGCAAGTGTCCAGGTGATAGGAACCCAAAGAGAGAGAGCTAATCTAGACTGAGAGAGTAAGGGAGGGTTTAGTGATAGGAATTAAGCACAAAAATGGAGTGGAATTAAGGTAGGAAGTACAAGCCAGTTAAGGAAGGTAATGAGCTAAAGCAGACATAAGAAAGTATGAAGTACGTAGGAAAACTCAAGGATGGTCTGTACGCACTCTCTCCAATTGTTCTTCTCTCTTTCTCTTTTGAATCCCCTCTAAACAGCCTTCCATTTCTCATTTCCTTGAAATAGCCTTTATCAATATCACCAATGACCTCCATCTCACTAAATCCATTTGGAATAGTTTTCTATTGCTGCAGTAATGAATTACCACAAACTTAGTGGCTTAAAACAACACAAATTTATTATCTGACAGCCCTGTAGGTTAGAAGTCAGGCATGGGTCTCATTGAGCTAAAACCATGATGCTGTTAGGTCCTTGAGAATTTTACACCAGCAGAAACTCGGTAAGTTTGGACTAAAAGAGACAGAAAGTACAAAATGCGAGAAGACTGTCAGATCTCCAGAATTCTTCAGGCAAGAAACAGACTGATAAAGCTACCCAGCTGTAAACATGCGCTACCTTTTATGAAAAAGGAAGGATGACTCCAAGGGTAAAATGTTAAACCCAGAGGGCAGAATGAAAAGCCACGAGAGATTTTTTAATTGCTTGGGACCTATGTGTTTTATATTCTTTTATAAGGTGGTCAGTCAAGTGTGACCACAAAAGGAGAGAGAGGAGAAGGAAAAAAACAAAGTTTATTATACTCTCAGGTCCCAGAGACACAGTTGCTGTACTCCAGGAGGGGGGTGACACAGGAGGGAGCACCAAAGAGCAAGTTTATCCAAGCAGGTGGGGAGCCAAGAGAGAACGAGGGCCTGTGGGCAAGTGCCTTTATTGGGTCCCAGGGTGGAGTAGGCAAGAGAAGGCATGAGGGGATCTCATTAGTGCATTTGAATATCATGAGGTCACTGTCAGGGGAGGGCAATAAGGGGAACTTGTGGCAGGGGCCAGCCTTACCATGCTGGTGCACCTGGTCACCTGGGCAGAATGCTCAGGACCTGACTGTGGGCATATTAGGGCAACAGGATAATATGAATGTTTAAAGGTTATAATACCCTTCAACTCCTTTTTTTCTTCTATTTTCTCCTCTCTTGAATCAAACATCTATAGCTATGGTATCCTGTTTCTCTCCCACCATTGTATTTTGGAAGTAAATAATTTGTTTCCTGAGTTTCCTGTTCACAGAGAGAAATTGTGCCCCAGATGGATTCTGCACAGAGCCTTACTCTTAACTGATTTAGATGATGTAGCTGATGAGACTAGGAACTTTTAAGCAATGATATTTTGGACTTGATGCTTTGAAGACCTTTGGATGAATATATTTTGGATGTGGAACAGACATGAGTCTTTGGGAGCCAGAAGGTGGGCTGTAATAGGCAGAATAATGGCCCACCAAATATATCTTAATAGGCAATTAAGTCTGTAGGTGAAATTTGGGTTACCAATCAGCTGACTTTAAGATAAGGAGATTATCCTGAATTACTGTGGTGATTCCAATATAATCACATGGATCTTTAAATGGGAAAGAGGGAGACAGAAGGGTCAGAACCAGAGAGATGGCATTGTAAGAAAGGCTTGACTAGACATTGCCAGCTTTGAAGATGAAAGGGGGTTATAAACCAAGCAACGTGAGCAGATTTTGCAAGCTGGAAAGGACAAGAAAATGGATTCTCCCCTAGAGCCTCCAGAAAGGAACACAGCCCTGTGGACAGCCTAATTTTATCCCAGTGAAATTTTACCCTACTTTCTGACTTCTGACCTCCAGAAATGTAAGATAATAAATTTGCATTGTTTTAAGCCACTAAATTTGTGGTTATTTGTTACAGCAGCAATGGGAAACTAATACACAAGGAAAGACTGAGAAACTATAACAGACCAGAGAAGACTAAACACAATCTGATGTCCCAGTTGAATCCTGAAACTGAAAAAGGACACTAATAGAAAGTTGAAATTCAAATAAAGTCTAGAGTTTAGTTAACAGCATCATACCGGTGTGAATTCCTTGGTTTTGACAAATGTACCATGGTTATGTAAGATGTTAAAATTAGGGGAAGCTGAGTGAAGAGTATTTGGAACTCTCTGTACTATCTTTACAACTTTTTTCTAAATCTAAGTTTATTCTAAAATAAAGAGTTTATTTAAGAAAAAAAGTTTAGCTCAGAATGAAAGGAGTGAGTTTGGATTGTTAACTCAAGCAGATGCTAGACTCAAGAATAATTTTTGTATCATTGCATGTTCTTTTCAGAAGGCTTAATCTTGAAAAAAGTTTTCCCAAGCAATTTATATGACATTTTCTTGAGAATTTTTAAAGAAATAATAGAAAAATCAAGCAAAATATTTTTTTCTGTACAAAATATTTTTCTGTACATTGTTGACAGTAAAATTATGAACTAGGAAACTTGCGTGACAGTTCTTGCTTCTCTCCTTTCTACCTTCTTTTCCCACTTTCTCCATGCCTCTATTTTATTCATTCTTTCCCCAAGTGGTTTCATGCAATCCTTTCCAGTTGAAGAAGGAAATAGGACTGATAAAAATCATTTGCACCAAGGTACTAGTGAATTAAAGTATTCAATATTCTTCTTTGAAAATTTGTACTTCAAAAGAAACAGGCACTAAGGAATATTGAAACTCCTGACAGCATAATTCTTTAAATATGCAAATAAATTTCTCCCACAATTTGCTTTTACTATCACTGTTTTTATATATAATAGCTAAGTTCTGTATTGTATTTTAGCCCTCCCTGTAACTTGGATAGGATGGGTAGTTTGGGATCAGCTCTTTAATAACCAAATCATTAGTTATTCCTTTGAATTTATTAAGCATCAAACTACTAACTACCCCTAGTGTTAAACAGATTATTTTATAGTAAAATATGAGATGCTAAAATTTATTAAGAATAACAGTAACTTTCCACTACAAGAATGCTTACTGTGTGGCACCCTGCCAAAGTAATTTCACTTCATAGCAACAGTATATGGTAGGTATTATCATTATCCAATTTTAAAAGTAAAGAAACTGAGGCTTAGAGAATTTAATTAGCTTGCCCAGGGTCAAGCAGGTAGTTCAGAACAGAGATGGGATCTGGTGAAGTCATCCAACTCTGGAGCACAATCCAGGCTTTGCCCTCTCACTATGCCTTCACCCTTCCCCTCCCCCTCATCCTATCCTACACACACTCTATCTCGGTAACTCAATAGAATTCATTACCTTCCCTCCTTATCCACTATCGTACTAACACAGAGAAAGAAAAATATAAGCTATACACAATATACGACAATTATATTGAAACATGCTTTTCTGTTTTAAACAATAAATTTCACGGCATCTCTACTTTTTCAAAATCACCTGGGAGAAATGGCTTTTATTTCTGAGTATGTATGTGTAATGTTCCTTCATTCTGCTCATATGCAAACTATTGACATTATAATCTGGCTCATGTCCAGTAAAGCACATGCTATATAGTGAAGGACACATTTACTACAGATTAAATTTCAGTTTCCCTTTAACTCTGGGTTCTAAAACTGAAAGCAGATTTTCCAGAACAGGGATTTCCCATTTTATTTCTGTAATGCCTTTGTGTTTGATAGGAAAAGCACATATATAGGTGTCATTTCTCTCATGAAAATGAAAGGTATTGTGAGCAGGTGCACTTTTAAAATTTCATTTTACCTCCTAAGATGTAACTTTAGCTATATTACTGTGGAATTAGGATAGAATATCTTGAGTAATTCTGTTCAAGTTGTGTCAAAAATCTTACTCGTCTGATCAGCAAAATATGTAAAGGACAAATTCTAAGGACATGATCAGGGAGAATAAAGTCTAGTAGAAGTAGATACAAAGGAGAGGCAGGAGCCTGGCTTCATGAAAAAGCAGCAGCCTCATGAGCTGTGACTCAGAATCCTGGCTCTGCCTGAGATGCTCTGGCAAATGTCAACCAAAGAAAATATTTCTTTGAACTGAAATTATATTCACACATTGCCTTAGAGTAAACTGAAATTTTACTGAATTACTGAAAATCAGTAATTACTATATTTGGGGGGGTGGTTCAAGAAAACTTAAGGCTCAGCCACGATTAACAGCCTATTCCTACAAGAATTTGCAAAAGAGGAATAAAAAAATCTAACCCTTGAAACCAACTCAAGCTCCAGTTTTCCTCCTAAATAGCCAAAATGAAAGGGAGGGATTAAATGAGGGAGGGAGGACTCTAACATTAACTTGAACCAATTTGGAGCTCATATTATAGTAGGCACTTATGCTATTTTATTTAATCCTCATAACAATATCCTGCAGTGCAGGCTTTAGAAGTTATACATTATGGAGACACAACAGAGACTGTAACAGCATAATTTAGCCAAGATCACGCGGGGAAGTATGAACCGGGTCTCCTATCACTGAGTCTACAGCTCTGTCCAATGCAACAAAAACACAAGTAGCAGTTATTGTGGTGTGGTCTGGGATACACAAGGAAACTATCCAAAAAATTATTACCTGTAAAAAGTGGCATGATTTTTCCCAAATCATTCTTTGTCACTCCTTATATCTTTCCAATTAGCTTTGCCTATTAAGTTTATATTTTAAATGCAAATAGTTCAGTAGTATGCCCATCATACACTATTAAGTGAAAAAAATTAAGTTGCCAAGAAATATAGAACAGACCTAAAGAAATTATACTGAAAAAAGGGAAAAATCTCAATGCCCCCAAATATGAGTACAATTAAATAAATTATAGAGAGATCCAGTCATTAGAATAATGACATCTACTAACAAAAGACTAGGTTAAGCTCTAATGTGAAGTAGAAAAGAGCAAGATGCAAGTACTATGTAAAGTCTGATTACATCTATATCAAAATGCAAAGAAAATAAAAAGCTAAGAAGTATAAACGTGATACATTAAGGTGAAAGAATTACGAGTAATTATTCTCTCGTTTTTGTTATTACTCATATTTTCTCTAACAGTTAGTTTGTATAATTTCTTAATGTGAAGTCGGTAAGCTTTTAGAAGCAATAGACACAGTCATATAAACTCGAGCCATACAATAGTCTCTTCCTCGAAGGCCAGAAACTTTTGTTCTCCAATTTATTTCCCACAGTGCACAGTTCCTTATACCAAGTAGATAACCAATATATTTTTTTTTATCAAATATATTTTTTTAAAGAGTAGGCAAACAAGAAAGATCCCCCTCTGCTTGGAAAGTATTTCCTACATAGGTTCACTAATTAGCGATTTATTTGTGTTAATGAGTTCCTCTTTTAAAATGCAAATGCATCAAATAGCTAAATTAGCAAAAACCATGAACAGAGAACACACAAGAGGAAACACAAACGGCTAATAAACATTCAAAAGTTCAACCTCATTAATCAAAGATATGAACATTAAAATGGTATCAGTTTTCCTCATGAAACTTGCAAAATTTTTTCATGTAATTTTTAATGCCAAGTGGGGTATAAATAAGAATAAAAATATATGCCTCTCATAAATTGTAGGACTGAAAATTCGGTGCTTACTTTCTTGAAAGCAAGGTAGCAAAATATTCCTAATTTTTGATGCAAGAATTCCATTTCTCGGACTCCAGTTTAAAGAAGAAATCATATATATATGTGAAAAAGTTTTATTCGTGGATGTTCAACGCAGCATCATAATCCCCAAACAGTTGAAACAATCTAACTATTCATGAAAAAGAAAACTAAAGTTTTGTAAATCAAATCAGTAAAATACTATTTAGTCTTTAAAACCAACTTTTCAAAAAATATTTGGTATGGAAAAATTCTCATGATATAATATTAATTGGGGAGACGTAGTATATAAATCTTCCCTTATATCATGATCTCACTTTTAAAATATTTAAGCATAGGCAAAATATTTTAAGAAAATAGTTGTAATGCCCTTCTCTGGATGATGGTATGTAACATGATTTTTGTTGTCTTCATTTTCTTTCATATCAAATCCCTAAGAGGATATTTTTATATATAATCAGCATTTTTTTAATGTATTCTATCTATTCTAGTTGCAATTTATAGATATCCATCCTGAGAAAATAATCCTAAATGAAGTGAAACTTTCTACACAAAGATGTTTATGCACTGCTTTATTTAAAACAGTAAAATTGGAGGAATAAAGAACTAGTTGAAGACAGTCTATATAATAGACCACATTGTCTTTTAATATTATGTTTAATTCCTTTTACTTTATGTAAAACATCTTATTTCAGTGTGCTACCATGAAAGATACTAGGACAGACAAGAGAGGACACGGACACACACACACAAACACACCCCTTCTCCACTACCTTCTCTCTAAGGAGGTAATTTCAGGATTGGAGGATCAAGTGTCCTGTTCTTTGAGTACCAGCAGCAAGATGAGTAAGGCTACCCTCTCCTCTGTGAGTTGAGGCTTTATAACCACCTCAAAACATAAATGCACATAAATAAGAGACTTTTTAATATAATAGAAAAATATTTTGACACCACAGTTAAATTTTGAAAAGCAAAACAACATTGTGAAATCAACAGTGTAACCTCAGCTGTCTCTGTGCACATAAGACTGGCCCATTGAACAGCCCTGAACTCAGTGGGATACAAAGATGGTGTGGTTTTATTTTTCTCCATTCACTGCCTTCAAGCATGGTCTGTTGAATTTCCTTTTCCCATCCTTTAATGACATCTCGGACAGATCCTATAGCTTCCAGTCATTCTCAAATGTTAAGAATTTCAGTCTAGTCTAATAGAGTTTAAAATCTCAATCTTGCCTTCAGTTCTGTGTTCATCTTGGCCTTTCCCCCAGCAGGAGGGAGTTTGGAATGGAGACAAGGGCTCTCCTTTGCTCTTCCCCTCTTCTTTGCTGATTTGCTTCTAGCACTTCCAGAAATGGGTAGGAAGAGAGATTACAGAAATAGAACAAAGGTGTACTATTAATGCAGCTGCTCTAGCCCCTCACAGGTATAATGCTCCCAAGGGCTTCTGGTACAGGTTCTCAGCAGGCCCTGAGAGAAACGCCCTCACTGAGCAGTCTGCTGACATGGGGAATTCACTCCAGTTTAGCTGCTTCTTAACTCCACTAGCATTCACCCAAAACCCTTCATCAGGCGTCCCCTTCCCAAAGGCCAGTTCTCTCAGGTGGGCCATGAAACAGACTACTGACCTCAGATGCTTTCCTTGACGTTCCTTTGACCCACTAGAAAAGGACACATCTTCATCCCAATAAAAGTGAGAGTGAAAAACAGCTTTACTTCTCTATCGTCCTCCCCCAACCACTCTTGAATTATTTTCCCCACTCCCACTTCAAAAAGGCACAGAGGCCAGGTCACTACATCTGATGCATAAGTGCCCAGCTGGGGAATAAGATACCTATCTCCCCTTTCCTGGTCACCCCTCCCCTCCAAGCTTACAAGGTATTCTATTGGAACCATGCTGCACGTGTCATTCCTCTGAGGAGGCCAACAGCTCACATCTCTAAAAGTTCATAAGATCCCTTGAGTAAAGTATTCATATAGACTAGGGAAAGGAAGAGGGATGAAGGGTAGGGGGCTAGTTCTGTCACCTTAATAATCTTACGGAAATATTATTGATGCCACCTTGAAAGCTCTTGTAAAGTGGATGTACATGCTACCTGTGCATTTTTTTATTTGTTGTTAGTTTGGAGGTTTGGTTGTTTGCTTGGTTGGTTTTGAGACTTTAAGAACAATTCCAAGATAACAATGATACAAATTCAATATTGTTACACGTAGAAAAACAACTGGAAGGAAAGATGTTAACATACTACCGTGTTACAAGTGCTTGTTACTAGATGGCAATACTATGAGCATATTATTACCTACAGTATAGGTATATATTACAATATTATTTCCTCCTCACCTTCTGAATTTTTCTGTTTAAAGGGAAAACACATTAAAACTTAAGGGGAATATTTTAAACAATTTTAAAATATAATACATATATTTCATATTAAAGTGATTGTGGGAGTATTTTTTCAGCTTTATTGAAGGATAATTGAAAAATAAAACTGTACATATTTAAAGTGTACGATGTGATGGGTTTTACATACATATGCTTTGTAAACTGATTACCACAATTAGGTTCATTTGCACATCTATCACCTCCCATAGTTACCTTATTTTTGTACGTGGTGGTAACATTTTAGTCTCAGCAAATTTAGAGTACACAACGCAGTATTATTAACTAGAGTCACCATGCTGTACATTGTATCCTCAGACCTTCTTCATCTTCCTTTTTTTTAATAATTTGTCAAGGGCTTTTTTTTTTTTTTTTTTTTTGGCTGCATTGGGTCTTCGTTGCTGCGCACGGACTTTCCCTAGTTGTGGTGAGCGGGGGCTACTCTTCTCTGTGGTGCGCAGGCTTCTTACTGCATGGCTTCTCTTGTTGTGGAGCACAGGCTCTAGGTGCATGGGCTTCAGTAGTTGTGGCTCGCAGGCTCTAGAGTGCAGGCTCAGTAGTTGTGGCGCATGGGCTTAGTTGATCTGTGGTATGTGGTCTCTTCCTGGACCAGGGTTCAAACCCATTGGCAGGCCGATTCTTAACCACTGTTAACCACTGGGCTACCAGGGAAGCCCAGAGCTTATTCATCTTATAACTGAAGGCTTGTACCCTTTGTCTAGCATCTCTCCATCTTTCCCACCACCCAACCCCAGCTCCTGCTAACCACCATTTGACTTTATTTTTCTGCAAGTTCAGCTTTTTTAGATTCTGTGTATCAGTTAGATCATAGAGTATTTGTCTTCGTCTGGCTAATTTCACTTAGGATAATATCCTCTAGATTATTTCTGTTGTTGCAAATGGTAAGATTTCCTTCTTTCTCATGGCTGAATAATATTCCATTATGTGGGTGTATATATATATATATATATGTATTATATATACAATGTGTATATATATACATAAAGAGATATATATATATCTCACATCTTCTTTATTCATCTGTCAGTGGACATTTACATTGTTTCTGTACCTTGGCTATCGTGAATAACGGAGCAATGAACATGGAAATGCAGATATCTCTGAGATACAGATTTCAGTTCTTTTAGATAAATACCCAGAAGTGAGATTTCTAGATCATATTGTAGTTTTATTTTTAACTTTTTGAGGAGACTCTGTTCTGTTTTCCATAGTGGCTATATCAATTTACATTCCTTGCAGTGATGTAACAAGAGTTCCCTTTTCTCCACATTCTCACCAGCTCTTGTTATCCGATGTCTCTCTAATAAAAGCGATCCTAACAGGTGTGAAGTGATATCTCATAGGGGTTTTGATTTGCATTTACCTGATGATTTATAATGTTGAGCATCTTTTCATGTGCCTATCGGCCATCTGTATATTTTCTTTGAAAAAAATGTCCTTTCAGGTATTTTGCCCATTTTTAAGTCAAATTATTTGCTTTTTAGCTATTGAGTTAAAGTTAATTTATGTTAAGTTCCTTATGATATGAAAGTGATTAAATAGGCATGCCTGTCTACTGTTATAAAAAAGATTATTTGATTGTAGGTATACAGAAAGTGCCCAGGCAATGGAAACTTCTTTACTGCATAGACAAATCAAGAAATTATTCTTTCCTGGAAAAAAAAATGGGTTTAACCTACATAGCTAAACACATACACACACACTGGCTCATATATAGAGATTTCTCATTATTCAATTTTCATAGTGTCTAGGGGAAAGACATCTAAGTAACCTCCCTTAAAACCAGGGCAAAATTTTACATATATAGTAAAAAAAAAAAAAAGTGTGAATGAGACTTTAGTTTGAAATACAAAAATTAAAAAATTTTTGAATAAGTTTATGTTCTGTTTAGTGAAATAGAGGTTATATTTACAACCATATGCCAATTCTTAGAATTTACCCCCCAAAAATCTATTGTGTCCTTAAAAAAAATTTATTCACACAAAATTGTATGATGTTTTTACCTCAAGCTCGACAGCAGGATCATACGAGAGGGTTGTTTTCTTGCAATATTATTCAAGGGTTCATTATTTTCCTAAAGGACCTTCCTTAATCCTTTGCAATTCAAATCATTCTCTTTTGAAGAACTTATCCAGTCACTCTGCTTGTCACTTTTCTCTTCAAATATTAACTTGTCACACTCTGCCAGATCCTCATTTACCAGTGGTTTTGCAAGTGATTACAGTAGTTCTCAAACATTACTTTCCATAGACTTAAGAGTTGCCTGCAAATTTTGCAATTGCACCTTAAAATTCATTAGAATTTTATTTGTAAAAATTGAATGTTTACAGCTTTCTATAATCACCTATAGAAACAATAACTAAAATAGTACATTTGGTGGAGATGGATAAATATATTCATGTTATGAACACTTTTATTTCTCTGACAACATCAAATAAAGCAGATTAGATAGTGATTATTAGGGCAGTGAGAGGCTCTGTGCATGTGAATATGGGTGTGCACTAAACCCCTGGTCCATGATAACCCTACCTAGTAATTGGGAAAACTTTTGGTGCCAAAATTGAGTAAAACTAGGTAAGCATCCTGTTCCATTTTCAGTCCCCAAATATGCAGAGACTGGGAGACCTAAACCAAATCTTATTATATATAATAGTCAGAAAATCATCTAGCCCAGGAATTCAACTATAGAGATGAGTATTTTAACTAGAGTAGAAAAAGGGAGTAGAAATTTAAGTTGGGAATATGAGACATTTTAGGAGGGAAAAATGCACTTTTAAGAGATGCCTAAGTATGTGTGTTGGGAGAATTTATGTTTTGAACAGATAAAAGGCAATATAAAAATCCTGATTAGGGAAGGGGAGAAATAAATAGAGAGGGACAAAGTACAGAAGGCAAAATTTTATCACTCAGAAGACCAAATAGTCCTAACAGACATATACAGAACATTCCACCCAACAGCAGGAGAATATACATTCTTCTCAAGTGCACATGGAACATTCTTCAGGATAGACAATATGTGAGGTCAGAAAACAAGTCTTAACAAACTTAAGAAGACTGAAATTATACCAAGTATCTGTTCCAACCATAATTGAATGAAGCTAGAAATAAATAGTAGAAGAAAAGCTAGAAATTTCACAAATGTGTGGAAATTAAACAGCATGCCCCTGAACAACCAATTTGTCAAAGAAGAAATCAAAAGAGAAAATGAAACTACCTTCAGACAAACAAACATGAAAACACAACATACTAAAAACTATGAGATTCAGGAAAAGCAGTACTAAGAGGAAAGTTTATAGCAATAAATGCCTATATTAAAAAGAAGAAATATCTCAACAAACAACTTAACTTTAACACTCAAGGAACTAGAAAAGAAGAAAAACTAAGCCCAAAATTAGCAGAAGGAAGGAAATAACAAAGATTAGAGCAGCAATTTTAACAAAAAACATTAGATATTACTGTTAAAAATTATATACCACCAAATTGGATAATCTAGAAAAAGTGGATAAATTCCTGGAAACACACAACTTACTAAGACTGAAACATAAAGAAATAAAAGTCTGAACAGGTCTATAACTAGTAAAGTGATAGAATCAGTAATCAAAAACCTCCCAAAAAGGAAAAGCCCCAAACCAGATGGCTTCATGGGTGAATTCTACCAAACATGTAAAGAAGAATTAATGCCAATTCTTCTCAAACTCTTCAAAAAAAGTGAAAAGGAGGTAACACTTACAAATTCATTCATGCCAGCATTACTGTCGTACCGAAGCCAGATAAGGACACTACAAGAAAAGAAAATTACAGGCCAATATTCCTGATGAAGATGGATGCAAAAATCATCAACAAAATACTAGCAAACTGAATTCAACAATACATTAAAAGGATCACATACCATGACCAAGTGGGATTTATCCATGGGATGGATACAAGAGTGATTCAGCATATGAAAATCAATTAATGTGACATGACACATTAACAGAATGAAGGATAAAAATCATATGGTTAATCCAACAGCACATTAAAAGGATCATACACCATGATCAAGTGGGGTTTATCCCAGTAATGTGAGGATTCTTCAATATACACCAATCAATCAATGTGATAAACCATATTTACAAATTGAAGTATAAAAACCATATGATCATCTCAATAGATGCAGAAAAAGCGTTTGACGAAATTCAACACCCATTTATGATAAAAATCCTCCAGAAAGTAGGCATAGAGGGAACTTACCTCAACATAATAAAGGCCATATATGACAAGCCCAGGCATGTCATGTACCACAATGTTCATGCAGCACTATTTACAATGGCCAGGACATGGAAGCAACCTAAGTGTCCATCATCGGATGAATGGATAAAGAAGATGTGGCACTTATATACAATGGAATATTACTCAGCCATAAAAAGAAACGAAATTGAGTTATTTGTAGTGAGGTGGATGGACCTAGAGTCTGTCATACAGAGTGAAGTAAGTCAGAAAGAGGAAAACAAATACCATATGCTAACACATGTATATGGAATATTAAAAAAAAAAAGCTCTGAAGAACCTAGGGGCAAGACGGGAATAAAGACACAGACCTACTAGAGAATGGACTTGAGGATATGGGGCAGGGGGAAGTGTAAGCTGGGACAAAGTGAGAGAGTGGCATGGACATATATACACTACCAAATGTAAAATAGATAGCTAGTGGGAAGCAGCCACATAGCACAGGGAGATCAGCTCGGTGCTTTGTAACCACCTAGAGGGGTGGGATAGGGAGGGTGGGAGGGAGGGAGATGCAAGAGGGAAGAGACATGGTGATATATGTATATGTATAACTGCTTCACTTTGTTATAAAGCAGAAACTAACACACCATTGTAAAGCAATTATACTCCAATAAAGATGTTAAAAAAAACATATGGTTATCCCAATAGATGCAGAAAATACATTTGACAAAATACACCACCCTTTCATGATAAAAACTCTCAACAAACTAGGAATAGAAGGAAATAACCTCAACATTATAAAGGTCATAAATCAAAAGCCCACAGCAAACTTCATACTTAATGATGAAAAACCAAAAGCTTGTCTTCTAAGTTCAAGAACAAGACAAGGGTGCCCACTCTTACCACTCCTATTCAACATAATACTGGAAGTTCTAGCCAGAGCAATTAGGCAAGAAATAGAAATAAAATTCATCCAAATCAGAAAGGAAGAAGTAAAATTATCTGTGTTTGCAGATGGCATGATCTTATATAAAGAAAACCCTAAAGAGTTCACTCAAAAAAAAAAAAGAACTATTCAACAAATTCAGAGAAGCTTGCAGGATACAAAATCAACATTCAAAAATTAGTTGCATTTCTATACACTAACAACAAACTATCTGAAAAGGAAATTAAGAAAATAATCCCATTTAGAATTGTACCAAAAAGGATAAAATAGTTAAGTACAAACTTAATCAATAAGGCTAAAAACTTGTACACTAAAAACAATAAAACACTGATGAAAGACATTAAAGAAGACACATACAAGTAGAAAAACAAACGATGCTCCTGGATTGGAAGACTTAATATTGTTAAAATGTCTATATTACCCAAAATGATCTACAAATTCATTGCAATCCCTATCAAAGTCCCATGGCATTTCTTACTAAAATAAAAAAAGCAATCCTAAAATTCACATGGAACCACAAAGAACCTTAAGTAGCCAAATCAATCTTGAGAAAGAACAATGCTGGAGGCCTCATACTTCCTGATTTTAAAATATATTGCAAAGCTACAGTAATCAAATGGTATGGTTCTGGCATAAAGACAGACATATAGACCAATAGGACAGAATAGAAAACTCAGAAATAGGGAGTTTGGGGGAGAATGGATACATGTATGTGTATGGCTCATACTTCCTGATTTTAAAATATATTACAAAGCTACAGTAATCAAACAGTATGATTCTGGCATAAAGACAGACATATAGACCAATGGGACAGAATAGAAAACTCAGAAATAAGGAGTTTTGGGGAGGATGGATACATGTATATATATAGCTGAGTTGCTTTGCTGTGCACCTGAAACTATCACAACATTGTTAATTGGCTATACGTCAATATAAAAAGTAAAGTTTAAAAAAAAAGAAAACTCAGAAATAAATTCATGCAAATACAATCAACTGATCTTTGGCAAGGATCCCAAGAATATACAATGGGGAAAGGATATATCTTCAATAAATAATATTGGGAAAAACTGAATATCCACATGCAAAAGAATTATATTGGATTCTTGTCTTACATCATACATAAAAATTAACTTGAAAATGGATTAAAGACCTAAATGTAAAACCTGAAACTGTAATACTCCTAGAAGAAAACATAGGAGAAAAGCTTAGTGACATTGGTCTTGGCAATGATTTCTTGGATATAACACTAAAAGCATAAGCAACAAAATCAAAAGTAAACAAATGGGAATGCAATTGCTTCTGCACAGCAAAGGACACAGTTAATAGGGTGAAAAGACAATCTATAGAATGGGAGAAAATATTTACAAACCATATATCTGATAAGGGACTAATATCAAAAATATATAAGGAACTCTTACAACTCAATTGAAAGGAAAGAAAGGAAGAAAAAATGGAAGGAAGAAAGGAAGAATAAAGGAGGGAGAGAGGGAGGGAGGGAGGGAGTGAAGCAAGGAAGGAAGAACAAATAATCTGATTTTTAAAAACGGGTAAAAAACCTGAACTTGAATAGACATTTTCACAAAGAAGACATACAAATGGCCAATAGGCACATGAAAAGGTGCTCAACATCACTAATCATCAGGGAAATGTAGACATCCTGCAGAGAAGGCGGGGGCAGCCGCAGAAACGGCTTTTTACAAGCCGTGTGGATGAAAGGCTCTTGGTGCTCCAGCCAGGAGTCAGTGCTGTGCCTCTGATGTGGGAGAGCCAACTTCAGGACACTGGTCCACAAGAGACCTTCCAGCTCCACGTAGTATCAAACGGCAAAAATCTCCCAGAGATCTCCATCTCAACACCAAGACCCAGCTTCACTCAATGACCAGCAAGCTACAGTGCTGGACACCCTATGTCAAACAACTAGCAAGACAGGAACATCAGGGAAATGTAAATCAAACTAAAATGAGATATCACCTCACATCTGTTAGCATGGCAATTATCAGAAGACCAAAGATAACAAATGTTAGAAAGGATGTAGAAAAATTAAAACCCTTGTACACTCTTGGTGGGAATGTAAAATGGTGCAGCTGCTATGGAAAACAATATAGAGTTTCCTCAAAAAATTAAAAATGGAATTACCATATAATCCAGCAATTTTACTTCTGAGTATTTAACCAAAAAAAAATCGAAATCAGGATCTCAAAGAGATTTGCACTCCCATGTTCATTGCTCCACAATAGCCAAGATGTAGAAGCAACTTAAATGTCCATAAAAGGATAAATGGATCTTTTTGATGTAATATATACATACAGTGGAATATCATTCAGCCTTTGAAAAGAAAGAAATCTTGCAATATGTGACAATATGGATCAACCTGGAAGACATTATGCTAAATGAAATAAGACAGTCACAAAGGAAAAATACTGCATGCTTCCACTTACAAATTCATAGAAGCAGAGAGTAGAATAGTGGTTTCCAGGGTCTGGGGGGAAGAGGAAATTGGGAGTTTATATTCACTGGATATAAAGTTTCAGTTATACGAGAAAGGTTCTAGAGATCTGCTGTACAACGTCATGCCTATAGTTAATAATACTGTATTGTACACATAAAAATTTATTAAAAGGGTAGATCTCAAGTTAAATGTTCTTACTCTAATTTTTTTAATTAATCAGTTTGAAATGTTGCCTATAGCCCTTAGAACTCACACACACACACACACACACACACACACACACACACACACACACCACCTTTATTTTCATACCGTACCTAATTTTAATGTTAATTTATGCAATAATTATTTATTAAATACTACATTGTACTAGACTATTTTAGGCAATGAGATACAACTTAAAAGCACAGGTTTAATTTTAAATTCCGCTTGTATAGAAATGGAGTTTCACTATTTCTAGCCTTACTTTATATCTTAGTAAATCTAATCTCTTCTAAACATTTCCAGACTCCTTATTAAGTTACTTCTGACTTATACAATTTACCAGAAAATTCATTAAATCGTTCATTAATTTTGCACCAATCTATAAACCTTATCACTGCAATTTTATTAGCTAAGATATAATTAACTAGGTTTGACTTTTTAATTTTAGGGACAAGTCATTTACCTACACTATCAACAATTTTGTAATAATTACTTTTTTATTTCATCAGATTTCTTTCCCCATCAAGTCCAGTAATGAGAATTCCACACTTAATATCTTATAGTCATAGTGACAGTTATATCTGTCTTTTTAACTCTCAGTCCTTAAATACTAAATAGTTTGTGATATTAACTGTCTGTTTTAAAGAAATCAAGAGCAATAATGGGTACAAAATTTCAGTACTAAATATATTATAGACATGCCCATTAATGGAAAAATTAGAGCTTCATTTCCTGACATTTATATCACATATAACTGTTGACTATCAACTTCCTTAATGTAGTGGAGTATACATTAAATGCTAGTGATTCTTGACAGGTAGAAACAATGATTAAACAAAGTCATCTGTCTTGTTTAATCAATATGAACTCACTGAATTCACTGAATAGTATTAATGTTAATCCTGCCAGCAGCTTCAGGCATTCCTTCATGCATTCTTTAAGAGACCAACTTATAACAATAACCAATATGGCCTCTTAAATAAAATTCTGGAATCTCCATAAATTGTTTTGCTACAAAGATGCAATACAAGTTTAAAAAATAAATAAATAAAATGGAGTCATTAGAGTTTTGCTCAAGCTAAGAATCCAGTTAGCTAAATAATTCCATCATTTTGGTTTAATCTAATATATTACCTCAAGTATTTCCCTTTTTGAGATTTAAAAATTCTGAAATTGAGTTTAAATGGCACTTGTCCACAATATTTTAATTTTTTCTTCTTTTGCTTACAGCATTCTAATCAGTATCTACAGACAGTGTCTTTATATGAAACATCCAGTGTAATTTTAATGATGATTAGTCTTTTCAAAGTAAAAGTCTTTAAATAAAATGTACTTAATTAAATTGAGAAAAATTTGTGTGAAGTCAAGATTTCTGGAGAGCTAGATGCTAAAGAAAATTAGGAAATAAAATTTATGTTCATTGGAAAAGAAATGGGAAGCATTTGAAAAATAGTTCAGGAAAGTCTTCTTTTTACAATGCCCTGTAGCATGAATTTAATGGTTTAATGTGCTATGTGTCCATTAGTGCCAATATAAACACTGTTATATGTATTTTATTCTATATTTTTCAGTTTTCCAATTTCGAATATACCTATGGTATTAGTATATTCAAAGATTACAAGACAGTGCAGAAAATCAGAGTTAAGCATGTGATCTAGCAGATAACAAAAACAAAATATTATGCAGAGAAATATTTTTCCAACAGAGGCACTGAAATTCAGAATTAGGAAGAAAAAATTAAAAGTTAACATAAATTACCTGATCTAAGAAATTCTTTAAATGTATCATATAATGGATGTGAACAAAAATAGATCTTTGCAAAAAGAGAAGATTCTTGACATTTTCAAGCCTTCAAGTTTAGATAAGGTAGAGATTTTCCAACAAGAGGTTTTTTTTTTAATTTTCCAAAGAATCCTCTAGAATTTTAAAGCACCCTTGAAAGTGGGGATCTTTTAAATTAAATAATGTATGCTAAAAAATGAATGTGGAAATTAGCATGTGAATGGCTCATATCAGAAAACATGAATCCAGTACCAACAAAAGATAAAGTATAAAAATGTACAATACACAGTTACAAGAGCTTACAGTTCCTTGATAGAATATATGTATATATGCATATATACACATATGTATATATATATATTAACTATAAACACATAGCAAAATGAATGTCTTATGAACTGAATATTTGTGCCCCCTCCAAATTCAAATGTTAAAGCCCTAACACCCAGGCTATATTTGGATATAGGGCCTTTAAGGAAATAATTAAGCTTAAATGAAATAATAAGGGTGGGTCCCTGATCTGATAGCATTAGTGTTCTTATGAGATATCAGACAGCTCACCCTCTCTCACTCCACGTGTGCACAGAGGAAAGACCTTGTGAGAATGCCATGAGATGGCTGGCATCTGCAGGCCAGGAAGAGGGTTGTCACCAGGAATCAAACCCTGCTGAACCTTGATCTGGGACTTTGATTCTTCAGTACTGTGAGAAAATAAATTTCTGTTATTTAATTCATGCAATGCAGTCTGTGTTTTTGTTTTGTTTTGTTTTGTTATGGCCACCCAAGGAGACCAATACAAAGCAGATGCCAAAAGAGTAGCAGAGACAATTTGTGCTGAGCAAGGATATATGGGATAAAGGTCATTACAAGCATGAGGAGGAAGGGAAGACCTTCTAAGGAAGAGGGAACCTATCTGTGAAGTGATCTGTTTATGGAAGACAGTGTTAGTGGTAAAACGAGTGCAAATTGTAAAGGTGAAAACTGATTATGTTCGGGAGATCACACTTACTGATCAGTGCTGCGCAGAGGCTGAGAGTTCGTGTGCAGTGAGAGAGAAATACAGCAGATTAAATAAGCAAACCCTTCCTTTTCCAGCTCATCAGATTCTCCACCAAAAGAACTTAATCAACTCAGGAGATATTCCCTGGGTAACAAAAAGAATATTCACTTAAAAAGTGTGTGCTCTAATAACCTATAATGGAAAATAACCTGAAAAAATATGTATATATAACCGTATCACTTTGCTGTACACCCAAAACTAACACAATATTGTAAATCAACTATACTTCAATTTTTTTAAGAAGTGTGTGCTCATGGAATGTCACTGCATCTTGGAGCTGGAAAGGGCCCAATGTTTCTTAGCCCAATCAAGTGACCCCATTGTCCCTAAAAAACAAGGGCAAGGAAGACCCTGCAAATAGAGAAGAAGAAATCTTTCCTCACTATTGGACAGGCTACACTGTCCAAAAACAAACAAACAAACATTGAAGAGATGTGCTTATTTAACTAGATCATCAAGCAAGGACAATAGAAGGGCCAAAGGAAGAGTGGCCAGGGATTGGAGAATTCACTTCCAGCTTTTCTCATAAAACAGCCAGTTATATACCTAGAGCCTGTGGGACAGCACAGAGGTGACCATCAACTTTCGTCCAGCTGAAGTCCAGGGTCTCACTTAAACTTGAGAGAATCATATCTACTCTTGTGGAAAGATGGGAGGGTTCTCAAGAGAAAAACTTATGCAGAGTCACTTGAAGAGCTAGTGTAAAAGTAGCATCCAAGTGAAGTAGAACTTCAGCTCTATTGTCGTTTCCTTCTAAGAATACCCTAACTTTGCATATGAAATCTTCACCTTGAATGTTAGTCTGTTGAAGGGGCAGGATGCTCAGGGTGAAGTGAGAGATGATTGTTCCATTGCATTTATTTTGGACTCCAACAGGAAAGAGGGGCTTTGGCACCTCTGGTCACTACTGGCTAAAACCATAGAGTCAGTGAAAGAGGAATGTGCAAGAAGGCCAGAAGAGCAAATTTTAATTGCTACCAAGGTTTATAAAAGGAAGGGGTTGGGAGTCAGAGAAGCAGCAACATCTCTGTTACAGCAAGTTAAACAGGCAGTTTGGAAACCAACATTACAGCTTTTAACCAATTCACAGATAAACATTGCATTGAACTAAAATACTCAGTTAATAAATGCTCACAATTCCACAAAGCCATGATTAACTTTGTTCATTTCTCCAGTCGAAGCAACACATCTTTTTCTTAAATTCCCCTTTGTACTGGCTCTTCTTCCAAATACAGTAGCTAACTAGAAAAGTGTCAGCTCTAATTGGATGATGGTTTGGAGGCTTCAAATCACCCAGACGGAGGTCAAGTAATGTAGCATGGAGCCTGTGTATTCAAAGGGAATGTTTTAATACACTGGGAGAAATGCAGCGACACAGCAGCTGTGTGAACTCTGGCAGACATGCTGCCCTGAAGAAGCCCTATGTTGTCTCTAATACCTTAAGTTCAGTAGTTTTAATTTCCACTTCTGTGTGATGTTTGACAGTTCGTTCATTTAGAGAGTTTCAGGGATGCACAGGTGACTCAAGTTCAGATAGCTATTTTAAGGATATGTCACTTCTGTTTATTTTTTAATGCTAAGGAGTACACACTGAGTGAGTCAGAGGAAGACCTTTTGCACACAAAAGAAACTGTTCTTTCAAAAAGGAGAATGTTTTGACATTTAGCGACTAAGCACTTCTTTGGGGGATAGACTTTCTTAAGGCTGAAACATTGATTGGTATAGTAAAGTTAAACAGAGCCCAGTCATATAACACCCTCCCCCAATCAAATAGCACCCTCTCTGAATGCTGGGCTTTAAAATACTCAAGGCTGTAAAACAGAGATCAGGCTAACTATTTAAACCTTTCTATATATACCTCTTCATCCAGGTTGTGAAGGGTGTTTATGAACTTCATTTTGAATTGAATTGGAAACATTACCAAAAACTGAAGTCAACAGCTTTAACAGAGGAAACCGCGCTCTTCACACCAGAGGAAAACATGGAGGAAACAGGTCTTTGCAACACTGTCACAGTATTTGCCCAAGTAATCATAGTGGGGTTATTGGTCAACTGCCAGGGAGTATGGGTGTGTAGGGACTGATGACAGTGATAAACAAAAGGATAAGAGGGTGAGGCAGGCCACATGTGGGTGGAGGGAGAGAAACCTGGAAGAACTGAGGAGGTCAGAGGCAGCACTGGTAACAGATGAGGTCTTAGAGCAAACATAATATATCCAATAGCTACATTCTTAAGAAAAACATGTCTATCAAAAGTAGTTCATAGGATTTTTTTGAAGTTAATATAGCATTTCTATTAAAAAAAAAAAACACTGGTGTACTTACTAATGTAAAAAGAACATTACCAAGAATAAATTAGCAGCCCTTAAAATATTATTCTCTATGCTCCAAACTAACATTTTCATATTTCAATGGAAAATGACTCATTTTGTCACATTAAATAGCATAATTCAAAGTAAAAAATCTGTATAGAAATTATATTGAGCTTCCCAGTACATGAAGATGAACCAGGTTTTATTGAAATAAATATCAGCTGCTTCACAGAATCAATTCTCTTTTTCCTTTTTAAAACTCTAAACAATTCATTGCTCAGATACAAAAGGCTATTTTTTTAAAATAAGTAGCTCAAGACAATTTTTCTTTCTCCCGCATTCTTATATCCTGTTTTCTTATACCATTACTCCCTTCGAACTCTTAACTTAAATCTTCATTAGAGTTACCACAACCAAATAGAAACTCCATTCTGCCAAGTCTTTTTTCCTATTCCATGTTTCTTTGTCCTGTCCTTTAGTTTCTCTTCCCACAACCTGGCCCAAGTCTTTTCAGAGTTCCCAGCATTCCCCATTATTCCATTGGTTCACCCTTGAAAGATGGGAAGTTGTGGGAGAAATGTTTCTAATCCTCCGGGGAACAAGTTTGTCCATGTCCTGTACCCCCTCCAACCTGACTCTCTTGAGAATCACAGTGTGTATGTGGAGCACATGGAGCACTATTAATCATCTTTCTCAAGTGTCATTTTGATTTTATCATGCCCCTTTTTAGGAGCTTGCAGTCATTTTTAGTTGTCATTTGAGTCAAATTGAAATGGATAATCTTTTAGATTTTTGAAGAATACTTTCTCAAATGCACAATACCTAGTTATTTCAAGAATATTTTAAAAATAGGTCTTATTAGCACTTTTCTCATCTGAAGATATTTTTATTTTCCCTGGCAAATCACATACAGTATCACTGAAGTCTTAAGCACTTAACTCAATTAAAACATAAATGTTAGATTTTTTTTTTTAACCCAAGATGTTATAATGGAAATGTTCACTTTTCTTGAAATGGAAGACATTCACAGGAAGCTGGAGATTTCCTTTGAATGAGTAATTATGTTTTTAAAATACTCAAATTAGTGCTGCATTGAATTATAAGTCACTTTGTTCTGACATTTGTACATTAGTGAATTGTATTTCTGGAAAAAACTAGTGTCTAGGGAGAGCATTTTATCATTGTCCTTGTAAAGTATTGGAAAAAATTCTGCCTAAGATTGTGTTTGTTTTATCATCAATGTAACATGTTCAGTGACATTCAGAGGCAAAAAAAAAAGACTTTTTAATATTCAGGAGTCATTTTTAGAAATATATTTTACATTATAAGCATAAATTGTTGCTAATATTTTTTTCTTATTTTGAAACTAACATTCATCAAAGATGAAAAAGTATTACATTCATATGATGAATTTCTCCCTTGGTAAGAGCATAGAAAAAAATGAAACCAGGTTCATGAGAATAGTCTTCAACTAAGTGTTTTCATCAAAGTTGTATTTCTATAACACAAACTATGCTTGTTTCTATTTGTGATTTGTTCCAGTTATCTATTGCTGAATAACAAACCACTCCAAATTTAGTAGCTTAAAACATCATTTATTTTGATCACAACTAGAAATGTGAGCAGAAGTCAGTGGCAACATCTCATGCACCATCAGCTGGGGGAGTGAGAGCAGGAAGCCGAGGATGTCCTAGCTGGGGATGGAACCATCTGAATGCTCACTCACTCACACATCTGGTGGTTATGATGACTGTGGGATGGATGGGACTTCAATGCTCACTCACTCACACATCTGGTGGTTATGATGACTGTGGGATGGAGGGGACTTCAGCTGCTATTGGCCAGAACACCTATATGTGGTCCTTCATGTGGACCTTCATGTGCTTGCCTTCCTAATAGCATGGTGGTTGACATCTGAGAATGAATGTCCCAAGGGGACAATGTGAACATGCGAGGCACTTTTATGACCTCGCCTCTGAAGTGACATAGCGTCACTCAACTGCACTCTATTAGTTAAGGCAATAACAAAGGTCTTCCCAGTTCAAAGGGAGGGGAATGGGCCCTACCAATTGATGGGAGACTTGTCAGTCTCACAATGTGGAAATTGCATGTGAGATGGGATAATTTGTGGAGACCATCTTCGGAAAATACAATCTGCCATATGACTGTACAGATATGGCTAATTTCAGAAGATATAGCTCCCCTACAATATATGTTCCATAAAATACTCCTGCTAAAGCTGTTCTTGCCAAATACATTCCCTTTGCAACAAGGGGAATTTTTATTTGGGGGTACAATAGGAATAGCTTCTAGACCGAATATTACCCAAAAAAACCTTCCTTCTGATGAGAAGCACACTCATCAAATTATCATTTTCTCACTCAGTCAAGAGCCTAGGGTTGGGGTTAGGGCACCTTATTATCACTCTTTGTGGAATATACAACTACTTTGATTCATCCAAAAGAAGTTCATTGTACAATAAGTAATAAACTATCCTTGGCTGGCCTAATCCGTTACCTTTAAATCAATCAGCTCCTTTGTCTCAACATCCAATAGTTTTGAGCCCTGGCACCTTTGCTTTGCTCGCAGTCTTAAGCACTAATGTTCTCCCATTTTATATCTTGTTTCATGACCTTATCCTCAGCCCCAGACCTCTTGCTTCAACCTCCTGACTAGAGTGTCACACACAATGTCTTTAAATCTGATGACATACAGGACAAGTTCATGGTTCATTTCCTTGCAGATGATTCTCACTTTTCCTCGGGCTACATCTCCTTTCACTATTCCACGCAACAGGCTTCTGTCACTCCTGGTACCCAGCAGCTCAGCCTCTGCGACCCTACCTGAGTCCCAGCCATTTCTGGGGCCTGGGAAAGCTGAAAGAATGATGCCCCAACTGTGAAGAATACAAGCATTAATTAAGCAGATGCTCAGCTCCAGTTAGTTTAGCGTCTAGTTGAAGAAACATACATGTAAACAGCTAAATAGAACACAGAGCAGGATAAAATGAACCCTATAACAGAAATACAAAGCACTTAGCAATATTATTTGAGAGTGCAGATAAATAAACAACTGCTTACTTTTCCTAGAAAAATCTTTGATACTGACAAATAATTATCTATAATAAACATAGCTCAGTCAATGTGTTCCTATTTTAATCCAGTTAGTTGCCTATCCCAAAGGAAGATAGAAGCACCTGTTGCTGAGCACCATAAGAATACAGTGTCTTGCTGGACATGTCTTAACAATGATTGACAGCTTCCACTATCCCCAACCCATGGTGCAGTGTCACTTAAATTTCTACCCTAGAGGACAGACCCCAAATAGTTCAACACACTAAAAGTTCATGACTGATAGCTCTGTTGGAGCAGAAGAAGCAAGTGTTGCAAGTGCTGAAAGATCTGCTACATACCCATGGGAATGTTTCTGATCCCATTTATACTTGAATATTTGCTTATACACAGCTCTGGCAGTGTTTGGTTGTTACTGCCTATGCTGTTGTGCCCTAATATAAGGCAAGTGTGCCCACTTGTTTATTTTGGATATTATTTAAAGTTCCTCTATGTGTTTCTTACCAAAGTTTTAAACATTGTCTTTGATCTTTTCTTTTTATTCAACTAGTTTGACTCCCTGAAATTGCGAGATATACTTTGGCACAAGACAAAAAGAACTGAATAGATTAAATATTTTTCTGATTCCCTTTTAAACTTTGGAGTAAACACAAGTTAAAAGTTATTGTCAATACCATGTGACTGAATGAAAGGTGCTGAATGTGTTTTTATGTGCACTTCAGAAGAATATTTGCTACTAATATCCTTTAGATAACATAGTTGAATCTCTTAGCACATTTTTCCTTTGTCAAAATTGTTAGGCCAGGATCATTTTTATGCTTTATCTTTAATTGCTGGAAAAAGCCTTGAGCATTTCAAGAAAGTAGGATTTGAAAAATAAAAAGAGAAAGAAAGGAAAAACAAAGTGAACTTCTCTTTGCAAAAGCTAACCCCTTTTTTTTTTTTTTTTTTTGCGGTACTTGGCCTCTCACTGTTGTGGCCTCTCCCGTTGCGGAGCACAGGCTCCGGAAGCGCAGGCTCAGCGGCCATGGCTCACGGGCCCAGCCAGTCTGCGGCACATGGGATCTTCCCAGACCGGGGAACGAACCCATGGCCCCTGAATCGGCAGGCGGACTTTCAACCACTGTGCCACCAGGGAAGCCCAAGCTCACCCTTTTAATGTGGATGACTAATGTATGGGGAATGAATAAGCACTGCATAAAATTGTGGGTGATAGTTTCTTTACAGTCTGTGGACTATTTTATAATCAAAGTATAATTTTATTTCTGTATCTTATATAACCCAATATAAATTATTTGGAATATTGGAAATGTAGGTAAAATTTTGATAATAATAAAAAATAACAACAACAAACAACCAAAAAAACCAGTACAGGAAAGAATTCTGAATAATGAAGTCATTCCTGTGTCCTTAAAGCAGCCTATACTAACAGTGTTTTGTTGATCTGATTGCTGCCAATCGCAGTTATTTACTTTGTCCCCTGTCCCTGTTATAGTCAATCTCTTGAGAAAGTATTTGAGTGTGGACTCTGCAATCTGGTATGAGAATGGGAAGTAGATCACCTTTTCTTGTCATACTTTTCCCCTGGCTGTCTCAGCAGTCATAACAGACGCCTCCTATCAGCAGACTGGGCTCCAGTCTGAGCTGGACCAGAGCTCTGGAGCCCCGGCCCCACTCGATAGTGGGAGCAATTAGTGGGGCTTCCATATATCCAATCCTGATAGGAAGGCTACTAATCTCCCTTCCTAGCATTCCAGCTGCCTTTTGGAACTTCAGTATTCACTTATTAAATTTTATCTTTATATAAAAGGTCCTTGGAATTCTCCCCTTACTAGATATGTCTTATATCTGTATAGTTACAAAATAGGCTGCAACAACTTGATTATATATAGCAGGGTACCTTCAGATGTCAATGCTGGATTTGAAATCCAAGTATGTATTTAGTTTTTTTTTTTTTAATTGATGGTTTTCTTTTACTGAGCAGCCTGGCCTCTGAAAGACCTTCACTGTCATTATACAGCTCAAATCTTCAGCTGTGAATACCCACAATGCCTGGCACCTAAATGCCTGGTCATTCACAAGAGTCAGGATTACACCTGACCAGGCCTATGAAACAACCACTTACTCACCTGGTTATTTTTCCTCTAACCAAACAAGTTTATACCAGGATTTTTGAGGATCTATAGGTTCTCAGAACATCCTCACCTTCCCCTGTTCATCATCAGCATGTACCAAACACTGCCTGGAATGTCAACTGTAACCATCAACTAATTCCCCTTTTGGCCCATGCTAATCCCCTTTCTTATATGTTATTTTTATGCTACCAAGTCTTTGTCTTGATATAAAGAAGCACTCAGCTAGAGGAAAAAGAACCTGCTTCAAGCTGCACATCTAGAACCAGAACATATCCCTATTCTGAATAACACTAGTATGCAATTTCTGCCAAGCGTTGATAAAATGGAGAGCAATATATATGAGATTCTTACCCTCATACAGTTGACAACGTAAAGAGCCTAAGACTGAAGATGGATGAACAACTACGAAGGAAGGAAGGAAGGAGAGAAGGAAGGAAGGAGGGATGTTAGACAAGTACATAGTGTAACAGACCTGAGGAGCGGCAGGGCCCTGTGGTACTCCCAGTGGGTGACACAAGCTGTGATCATGTACTGAAATGTAAGAAGTGCCAAATGTAGCGGCATGGATCCCCAGCGCTCACCTCTCCCTTTGCCATAGTGCTGGAAATCGCGAAATTAATTATTTTTTCTTAACCAGTCAAATCGCCCAGCACATGGTAAGAATTCAATAAATAATTACTGAATGAATGTTATACCAGGAGCTCTTTAGCTCCAGTGCCTTTCACCATACTGAGCCCCAAGGACCCAAGCCATGGGATTTGGGAATTTGTTCTAGAACACCATTGCAAGCACCAGAGTCCCAGAGGAATGAGCTAGATGCACCCTTAAAAACTTGCTCACAGCCAACTCTGCTAAAGACAATAATTTATTCTGATTTACTAAGCTAGACTTTGAAAATTCAGTGTGAATGACTAACCATCCTCTAACATGTCTATTTTCATAAAAGGAAAACTAACAGTTATACCATAAAAACCTATAATATCAAACTCTGGTAACCACATTCAGAGCTGACCTACTTACACTATCAGCCCTGTTAAAAGAGAAAAATCTAAACAGATGTGCCTTGATAATTCATTCCTTTTCAACGAAATAGACTTCAGCAACTGAATCTCAACTACAGTGCTAAGGAAGACTTATTATAGTGATTTCCCAGCCTTTAGTTTAAATTTTCCTCTAGTAGTTTTAGAGAAAGTTAGAGATTAATTTTGTGGAGGAAGACTCTTAGAATGCTGAGGTTCAAAATTTTGAGCCAGGGCTTCCCTGGTGGCGCAGTGGTTGAGAGTCCGCCTGCCGATGCAGGGGACACGGGTTCGTGCCCCGGTCCGGGAGGATCCCACATGCCGTGGAGCGGCTGGGCCCGTGAGCCATGGCCGCTGAGCCTGCGCGTCCGGAGCCTGTGCTCCGCAACGGGAGAGGCCACAACAGTGAGAGGCCCGCGTACCGCAAAAAAAATAAAAAAATAAAAAATTTGAGCCATCTATGGGTCAGTTCACATCACTTTGTGAACTGCATACATAGTTCTTACCAGTTCTTGGTTATAAAGGGAACCATTCATTCATTTATTGCATTAATATTTAAGGGTCTGAATATTTGAGAGAGAATTGATGGCTGACCAAAAAAAAAAAAAAAAAAAACCCAAACTACCATTCCTTGCAAATCCAAAATCAGTGACATTTGATTTCATGAAACCTTAATTACGTACCTATGCTGTTAAGCAGACTGGCAAACCGTCACCTGCAACACAATGTGATAAGCATTATAATAGAGATATGCAAATGGTGCTCCCCGAATGTGAAGGAAGAAGCAGACAAATGCTTTATGATGACAGGAATAGATTTGTTGATGTTGTTTATTTCTCTTTGTGTGTATGCGCGTATGTTTAATCTTTTATTACATTCTAGGCACTGTACAAAGTACTTTTAAGGAATTTTAATTTGATACAGCTCTAGGAAGTGAGCAATTATCTTCCCCATTTTCACCTTGGAGGATTAGGGTTGAGGAGGGGCGATGGTGGGATATTAAATCTGGCCAGGTAAGAAAGACAGGCAGTAAATGGTCTTATAGCATCTGAGGGCAACAGGGAACTACTGAAGAATTTTTATGTAGAATAGTAGCATGGACTCTTCTCCTGTTATAAAAAGCACTCTACCTTTACTTTAGCATGGTGGAGATATGCCCTCAGGAGCTTTCTGCAGAGAAGCTTTGCTGGGTCACAAACATTAGGCAGGGATAGCTTCATCCACAGCTGTTGTAGAATGCGTCACGTTGAGGAAGCAGTGGGAGCCTGATTAAGACAACTTTACCAAGGCAAGGTAGGGTGCCCAGCCATTATGTCAATAGCTCTGGAAACACTGTTTCAAGTGTTGGCTCACTCGTTCAATGGCATTGTTTTTCTGCTGATGGTATGTTATAGGGATGTGAAAAGCAATGATTATCTGTAAGATACATTGCCAGTTTCTTCCTGATGAATGTGAAGATACTCTTAGAGAACAAAGAGTTGTATCCAAGGTTGGGCATTAATGAAAGAAGAACACTCAATACCACCTCCTCCCAAGCGTGCATGCACACACACACACACACACACACACACACACACACACAGCTCTGCTTGATGCATAGATGCGTTGTATATTGTTACGTTTAGAATATACTAATATCAGCTTCCCCACACACACTAAGTGCTCATGGATAGAGCATAGTGGTTCTTCATCCTAGCTGCAGATTAGAATCTCTGAGCAACTTTTTAAAAATAGTCACTTTGAGGCCTCACCTGAGACCAATCCAATTAGAATTATTCTGGGCAGGGTCCAGGTAATGTTTTCTTTTCTTTTTTTTTAAATTTTATTGGAGTATAATTTCTTTACAACAGTGTGTTATAGTTTCTGCTTTATAACAAAGTGAATCAGCTATACGTATACATGTATCCCCATATCCCCTCCTTCTTGCGTCTTCCTCCCACCCTCCCTATCCCACCCTTCTATTTTTATTTTATTTTATTTTTGCGGTACGCGGGCCTCTCACTGTTGTGGCCTCTCCCGTTGCGGAGCACAGGCTCCGGACGCGCAGGCTCAGCGGCCATGGCTCACGGGCCCAGCCGCTCCGCAGCATGTGGGATCTTCCCGGATCGGGGCACGAACCCATGTCCCCTGCATCGGCAGGCGGACTCTCAACCACTGTGCCACCAGGAAAGCCCCTATCCCACCCTTCTAGATGGACACAAAGCACCGAGCTGATCTCCCTGTGCTATGCGGCTGCTTCCCACTAGCTATCTATTTTACATTTGGTAGTTGTATATATGTCAATGCCACTCTCTCACTTCGTCCCAGCTTACCCTTTCCCCTCCCTGTGTCCTCAAGTCCATTCTCTACGTCTGCGTCTTTATTCCTGTCCTGCCCCTAGGTTCTTAACAAACTTTCTTTTTTTTTTTTTTTAGATTCCATATATATGTGTTAGCATACGGTATTTGTTTTTATCTTCCTGACTGACTTCACTCTGTATGACAGACTCTTGGTCCATCCACCTCACTACAAATAACTCAATTTTGTTTCTTTTTATGGTTGAGTAATATTCCATTGTATATATGTGCCATATCTTCTTTATCCATTCATCTGTTGATGGACACTTAGGTTGCTTCCATGTCCTGGCTATTGTAAATAGAGCTGCAATGAACATTGTGGTACATGACTCTGTTTGAATTATGGTTTATTAGGGTATATGCCCAATAGTGGGATTGCTGGGGCATATGGTAGTTCTATTTTTGGTTTTTTAAGGAACCTCCATACTGTTCTGCATAGTGGCTGTATCAATTTACATTCCCACCAACAGTGCAAGAGGGTTCCCTTTTCTCCACACCCTTTCCAGCATTTATTATTTGTAGATTTTTTGACGATGGCCATTCTGATTGGTGTGAGGTGATACCTCATTGTAGTTTTGATTTGCATTTCTCTAATGATTAGTGATGTTGAGCATCCTGTCATGTGTTTGTTGGCAATCTGTATATCTTCTTTGGAGAAATGTCTATTTAGGTCTTCTGCCCATTTTTGGATCGGGTTGTTTGTTTTTTTGATATTGAGCTGCAAGAGATGCTGGTAAATTTTGGAGATTAATCCTTTGTCATTTGCTTCATTTGCAAATATTTTCTCCCATTCAGGGTTGTCTTTTCATCTTGTTTATGGTTTCCTTTGCTGTGCAAAAGCTTTTAAGTTTCATTAGGTCCCATTTGTTTATTTTTGTTTTTATTTCCATTTCCCTAGGAGGTGGGTCAAAAAGTATCTTGCTGTGATTTATGTCATAGAGTGTTCTGCTTATGTTTTCCTCTAAGAGTTTGATAGTGTCTGGCCTTATATTTAGGTCTTTAATCCATTTTGAGTTTCTTTTCGTGTATGGTGTTAGGGAGTGTTCTAATTTCATTCTTTTACATGTAGCTGTCCATTTTCCCCAGCACCACTTACTGAAGAGGCTGTCTTTTCTCCATTGTATATTCTTGCCTCCTTTATCAAAGATAGGGTGACCATATGTGTGTGGGTTTATCTCTGGGCTTTCTATCCCGTTCTGTTGATCTATATTTCTGTTTTTGTGCCAGTACCATACTGTCTTGATTACTGTAGCTTTGTAGTATAGCCTGAAGTCAGGGAGCCTGATTCCTCCAGCTCCGTTTTTCTTTCTCAGATTGCTTTGGCTATTCAGGGTCTTTTGTGTTTCCATACAGATTGTGAAGTTTTTTGTTCTAGTTCTGTGAAAAATGCCAGTGGTAGTTTGATAGGGATTGCATTGAATCTGTAGATTGCTTTGGGTAGTATAGTTATTTTCACAATGTTGATTCTTCCAATCCTAGAACATGGTATATCTTTCCATCTGTTTGTATCATCTTTAATTTCTTTTATCAGTGTCTTATAGTTTTCTGCATACCGGTCTTTTGTCTCCTTAGGTAGGTTTATTCCTAGGTATTTTGTTCTTTTTGTTTCAGTGGTAAACAGAAGTGTTTCCTTAATTTCTCTTTCAGATTTTTCATCATTAGTGTATAGGAATGCAAGAGATTTCTGTGCATTAATTTTGTATCTTGCTACTTTACCAAATTCATTAATTAGCTCTAGTAGTTTTCTGGTAGCATCTTTAGGATTCTCTATGTATAATATCATGTCATCTGCAAACAGTGACAGTTTTACTTCTTCTTTTCCGATTTGGATACCTTTTATTTCTTTTTCTTCTCTGATTGCTGTGGCCAAAACTTCCAAAATTATGTTGAATAAGAGTGGTGAGAGTGGACAACCTTGTCTTGTTCCTGATCTTAGCGGAAATGGCTTCAGTTTTTCACCATTGAGAGTGATGTTGGCTGTGGGTTTGTCATATATGGCCTTTATTATGTTGAGGTAGGTTCCCTCTATGCCTACTTTCTGCAGGGTTTTTATCATAAATGGGTGTTGAATTTTGTCGAAAGCTTTTTCTGCATCTATTGAGATCAGGTATTGGTATTTTTAAAAACGTCCCAGGTGATTGTGATACACAGCCAGGGTTGAGAACTAAAATTCATCAGGCTGCATAAGCTGCTGACTATGGTGTGGTGAATTTCAGTTCTTGCCAGGGTAAAGCCCTCTTTAGGCCTTCCGTGTTTTGAATACAATCCATCACTCTATACCCTGAACAAATTATTTGTTTGCTTGTCTCAGCATACCTGTCAGGACATCTGCAGAGGTGAAAACCAAATTAATGCAGAAACTGTCAAGACATGCTATTGAATCCCATGTAGTAATGTTGGCCCATTTTATCCATTTTAAAGAATCGTGTTTTAAACTATCTTCAAAGAATAACTCATTTCCTCATATATTTTACCTATAATTAGCATGTTACCTCCAAAAGAGCAATGATGACTGAATTATTTATAAAATGGTATGCTTCTAAGGAAACTGTTGAGAGAAACTAGATCCCTTTTCCTACAGTGATTCTGTCATAAATCAAAGTAGACCCCTTGTTAATACAGCTAAATATAATAATATAATGATAGTCCTAAAAGCCAAGTTATTATTTTAAAAAGAATCTAGATATTATCTAATGCCTTTCTTATTGAGCTGAGCTGTTCCAGTCAGCACCTACTACAACTCTATTCTTCTTTACAGGATTTGAGTGTTATGTTTTTGTTGTTTTCAACTCATCCTGAACCTTTTAAGGTGGAGCTAAACCTCCCTAAGGAATACTTGTCTCTGTGAAGCTTTCAGGACAACATGATTCAACAGCCTAGAGCTTATCAGCATCTGACAAATGAGAATCTTCTCTAGGACTGCTTTTCTGGAAATGGGAGCAGTCTGTAGTGCTCTTCTATCCCCTATCAGGTGGATAAATTCCCTTCCCCTTACCAAAAAGCATACAGATGTTTAGTAGATGAGGCATAATAATGCTGTTTGCCTGGGAGAAATTATAAGAGAAAGCTCTTACCCAGAGAGTGAATGGTAAGGAAACAATTTTCCAATGTCAATCTTAATAAGGAGTGAAAGTCTCCCACTTTCAAAGGGAGCACTCACCAGCAGCTAAGTGGCCCTTTTAGAAACCAAATCTAAAAAAGTAAATCTTTTCCAGATATAGCTTAGTCATAAAATGTCATATTAGACCCTACATTTTAAAAATGAGACCATCTATTCTAGAATACACAATTATGAAACAACATGTAAGAATCTTTAAAGTATGTTTTAATAAAAATTCCAAGTACATTTATTATTTCACTTTCTTCAATGTGGATCAACTGAATCATGATATAAAGCCTAAGAACTCAGGGTTTTCTAAACGAGTTAATCCCTTCCCTAAACATATGAAGAATGTTTAAATGTTAAAAAATACTCAAAATACATATAAGAAATATGAGGTATCTTCTTCCACTCATCTCACCCCCATCAAACAGCCATCAAGTTATAAGTCCCTACCTAATTCATGTGGTTTTACACAGCCGGTTGACACAAGCCTACCAGTTTTTAGTGGTGATGTTACAAAGCACGAATAACTGGCAACACCAGAGCTTCTCCAATTTTTATTCTCAGTATACAAGGGTACACCACTCAACATCACTGAAGATCTAATAAAGGCTTTAAGTTGTTATTTTAGTATTGTTAAGTCACTAGGAGTTCTGTCTCTAAAAGAATATATATGTACTAATTATAGGAAAGGATTTCCATAAATATTAAGAAAATGCAGCAGACTTTCCATAAGGGAAAACTTGTCTATATCTTGAGGATATTGATCAGATCAGCAAGGCAAAAATCTCTGCCTTCCATGAGCTTAGTCATGTGGGGGGATAAAATGCATACACATAATGGAAATTATAGACAACATGCTATATATTCTATACTGCAGATAGGATTGCAATAAAGGGACAAGTGGTAAAAGTTATTTTTAAGCAAAGGAAGTAAACTATAAGTTGATATTTAGGCATATAACTTGGGGACCTGCAGAGTCTTTGTCACCTGTTTCTTGCTGGCTTAGATGGTGGAGGAGGGAGTAGGGGGAGGTTGCACAGGCTCCTCACAAGGGGTTAAACTGACGTTCATAAAACAGACTCCTTTTTTCTTTGGCAAAAAAAAAAATAAAATCCCTCAAAATTTTAGTAGAATTTATATCTACTTGCTTCACATCAATTTCCTATGCATATAACCCATGCCAAAAATCTCATCTCAAAATGTATTTTAAGTCTGGAATTCTGATCTTATATTCACTGGCTTCATACAATACATATTTCCCTCTCACTCTCTTAAAGGCAGATCCCTAAAGCCAATGGAAATAATAGGCTCAAGTGGAAAGACAATATCTAAATCTGATCCCTGCTGCAATACTGGACCTCATTTTCTGGCACAGAACTCCTACTGAAAGGTGCTTGAATAGGGCTTGGAAACACAGCCTCTCTTGGAAGAGTTCTGTTTCAACTGTACTTGAAGGCTAGCTCACTCTAGCCTGAGTTTATCACCTTTTTAGCACTAGGCAACAAGAAACAACCAATATATACCAGAATTTTGAATTTATCTTACTTTTCTCAATGGTATAGCTTCAGTCAGCCCAAAGATTACCTTCCGTAAAATTATTGGTGAAATTTAATTAAATATTTTGCCATGATGTAATTAACAAAGATCACCAGATTTCTAGGCTTTAATATCTGAGTCCCTGCCATTCTCAAGCAGATTAAACCAATGTCTCATTTTAGATTTTTCATATGTAAGACCTGTCTTTTTTTTTACCAATTTCTGTATTAATAATAATTAAGTTTAGCTCTAAGTGACATACAATAAAAAATAGGAATGACTTAAACAAAAGGCAAGCTAATTTCTCTCTCCAAATACATGGGGAGTCCAGGACTGATACAGCTTAGGGACCTGGGTCCTTCTGTCTTGCTATTCTGTCATCCACAATATATGGCAGCACTTCATAGCCCAAGAAGGCTACTCCAACTCAAGCCATCATGTCTGGACTTTCTCACAGAAAGATGGGCTAGGAGGAAAGACCCTCATGCTTTCCATGAAAGTGGACCATATGGATTCCAGTTATATCCAATTGAACAGATTTTTTTCACATCACTAGATGCAAAGGAAGCAGAGAAATGAAGTCTTTTTTTAATTGAAGCATAGTTGATTTACAATGTGTTAGTTTCAGGTGTACAGCAAAGTGACTAAGTTATACATATATATTATTTTTCAGATTCTTTTCTATTATAGGTTATTACAAGATATTGAATATAGTCCCCTGTGCTATACTGTAGGTCCTGTTGTTTATCTGTTTTATAGATGGTAGTGTGTATCTGTTAATCACAAACTCCTAATTTATCCCTTCCCCCTTTCCCCTGTGGTAACCATAAATTTGTTTTCTATGTCTGTGAGTCTGTTTCTGTTTTATAAATAAGTTCATTTGTATCATTTTTTTAGATTCCATGTATAAGTGATATCATATGATATTTGTCTTTCTCTGTCTGACTTACTTCATTTAGTATGATAATCTCTAGGTCCATCCATGTTACTGCAAGTGGCATTAATTCATTCTTTTTTATGGCTGAGTAATATTCCATTGTGTGTGTATACATATATATGTATATATACATATATTTATATTTATACATACATATACATACCACATCTTCTTTATGCATTCATCTGTTGAAGGACATTTAAGTTGCTTCCATGTCTTGGCTACTGTAAATAGTGCTACAACAAACATTGGGGTGCAAGTATCTTTTCAAATTAGAGTTTTCTTCAGATATATGCCCTGGATTGCTGGATCATATGGCAACTCCATTTTTTTTTTTTTTATTGAAGTATAGTTGCTTTACAATATTATCTTGGCAACTCTATTTTTAGAGAAACCTCCATACTGTTCTCCATAGTGGCTGTATCAATTTACATTCCCACCAACAGTGCAAGAGGGTTCCCTTTTCTCCACACCCTCTCCAGTATTTATTATTTGTAGATTTTTGATGATGGCCATTCTGATTAGTGTGAGGTGATGCCTCACTGTAGTTTTGATTTGCATTTCTCTAATGATTAGTGATGTTGAGCACCCTTTCATATGTTTGTTGGCAATCTGTATATCTTCTTTGGAGAAATGTCTATTTAGGTCTTCTGCCCATTTTCCAATTGGGTTTTTTTTAGTATATATATTAAGCTGTTTGAGCTGTTTTTATATTTTGGAAATTAAGCCCTTGTTGGTCCCATCATTTGGAAATATTTTCTACCATTCTATAGGTTGTCTTTTCATTTGTTTCTGGTTTTCTTTGCTGTGCAAAAGCTTACAGATTTGATTAGGTCTCATTTGTATATTTTTGCTTTTATTTCTTTTGTCTTAGGAGACTGACCTAAGAAAGCATTACTACGATTTATGTCAGAGAATGCTTTGCCTATGTTCTCTTCTAGGAGTTTTATGGTGTCATCTTCTATTTAAGTCTTTGAGCCATTTTGAGTTTATTTTTGTGTATGGCATGAGGGAGTATTCTAAATTCATTGATTTACATGTGGCTGTCCAGCTTTCCCAATACTAGTTGCTGAAGAGACTATCTTCTCTCCATTGTATATTTTTGCCTCCTTTGTGGAAGATTAATTAATTGTAGATGTGTGGGTTTATTTCTGGGGCTCTCTATTCTGTTCCATTGATCTATATATCTGCTTTTGGGCCAATACCACACTGTTTTGATAACTGTAGTTTTGTAGTATTTTCTGAAGTCTGGGAGGGTTATGCCTCCTGCTTTGTTCTTTTTCTTCAGAATTGCTTTGGAAATTCTAGGTCTTTTGTATAGTTCTGTACAAATTTTAGGATTATTTGTTCTAGTTCTGTGAAAAATGTCATGGGTAATTTGATAGGGATTACATTAAATCTGTAGATTGCTTTGGGTACTATGGCCATTTCAGCAATATGGATTCTTCCAATCCAAGAGCATGGGATATCTTTCCCTTTCTTTAAATCATCTTCAACTTCCTTTATCAGTGTTTTATACTTCTCAGCATATAAGTCTTTTACCTCCTTGGTCAGATTTATTCCTAGGTTTTTTTTTTTTACTCGATTTTAAAAGGGTTTTTTTTTTTTTTTTTTTTTTTTGAGAAATGAAGTCTTTATTTCTGGTAGCCCTATACTCACCTAAAGATTAAGAGTCCATTACTACGAAAGAAGAGAAAAATGTTGAGAGCAGCTAACAGTCTCTATCAAAATGTAGCTAAGATGAATTACATTTTCAAAGAATAGAAAATTTTAAAAAACACCATAGTCAACTCTGCTTCAAATCATCCTAAATATATTTAAATGGAAGAGTAATTGTGCTTGAATTCTTTACTACTCACTGCAAAAGTCAGTTCTTCTGACAAATCTTCATTTCTGCAAAAATATCAGGTTAATGGTGCCACATTTCTATGTATTATGTATGTAAAATGGTGCCACATGTGGAAGAAATGCATTACTGTGTAAAAGAGATCAAGGATTGAGCTCTGAAAGGGAAAATTCATGTCAGCCATATAACTAGGAGTGAGCATACATTTTGCTTTTCTTAGGACAGTTCCAGTTTTCTTCTGCTGTCCTACTGCTCCAGTAATTATTAATAGAACACCCATACATCCATATGCTCGCAAAAGCGCTTTGGTTCAGCAGATGAAGTATATGGTCACCCCAGCTATATTACCAGGTTTGATAAACTTCCACATTAAGTTTAATTGCATGAAAAATGCTGTCTATGTACGTTAACACATGCCCCTTGTTTTCTCTTTTAGTAAGAATGTTTTCTTTTGTCATAAAAAATAATAATAATACCTGCCAGTTACCCATTTCACCTCAAGTGAGAGAAATGTTAAATTCACAGTCCAAGTGTTATAATATGATGGTGCCAGAGACAATCTGCTTCAATTAGATGGACTCTTCCTCTGTATCTTTAAATGTTTTATCTTGAAATTATTCCTTAAACTGCCTCAAGTAAAGTAGAAACTGTATTTGCCATACTATGAATAAATACTTACGATGTACAATTAAGTAAAAAGATCAAGATATAAAATTGTATATATAGTCTCATTCCATCTATGTTGGGGGGAATCTGATGCATAGAAAAGAAAGCTAAGGGAATTCCCTGGCAGTCCAGTGGTTAGGACTCTGCACTTTCATTGCCGAGGGCCTGGGTTCAATCTCACAAGCCATGCGGTGTGGTCAAAAAATTTTTTAAATAATAATAAATAAAAACATAGTAAAAGAAAAGAAAGCTAAGGGGAAAAATACTCAACTTTTAATAATGATTGTTTTCAGAGGATAAGATTACAAACAATGTCTTTCTACTTTTCTCTATTTTCTAAATTTACTTTTATTTCCAAAAATTGTTAATTAATAATAAAAATAAATGTCACATATAATTTCTACTGCTGTTGATTATTAGCAATAATCATAACAAATTATAGTGCAGCCATGATATTCTTGCTTCAGTTTGGTTATTCTATACAGGGAAGCAGATATATAAAGTGTAGTTATTATTGAAAGTGCAAAGACTAAATCTTAGACTAAAATTCATCACAGCCATTACCTATGAGGGTAAGTATTGCACCATTTATTGAAGAGTCAGAGGCATCAAAATATGGAAATATCCATGCATAACAACTCACTGTTTTAAAAGATGATGAGAAAGAGCATCCTTTTTTGGAAATAAAGAAAAGGGTACAAGTTACACAGTCTGAGATTAATAGCACATCTTAATAATTAATATCAGGGGAACTTCCCTGGTGGTTCAGTGGTTAAGAATCCACCTGCCAATGCAGGGGACACAGGTTCCATCCCTCGTCCGGGAAGATCCCACGTGCCGCAGAGCAACTAAGCCTATGTGCCACAACTACTGAGCTTGTGCTCTAGAGCCTGCGAGCCAAAACTACTGAGCCCATGTGCCACAACTAATGAAGCCCATGTGCCTGGAGCCCATGCTCCACAACAAGAGAAGCCACCGCAATGAGAAGTCCACGCACCACAATGAAGAGTAGCTCCCACTCGTTGCAACTAGAGAAAGCCCACACACAGCAACGAAGACCCAACACAACCAAAAATAAATAAATAAATTTAAAAATAATAATTAATATCAGGGCAAAAACAATGTTTTACAAAGATCATAAATACTTTTTAAGTATTTAAAAATGAGGAATTTATAACATCTTAAGAAGAATGAAATAAACTCCACAAGTTGGGAAAAAATATTTGTGACACAGATAAGCCACAAAGGAGTAGCATGAGAACATATATTTTTAAAATCCACAAATTAATGGACAGAAATTCAATGGGGAGGGTGCAGGAGCGAAGAGAGAAAATGAAGAAACAATTAACTGAAGAGGAGACTAAAATGTCTAATATGTGTTTATAAAAAGACGGTCATATCATGTGTAATCAGGGAAATAAATGCACACTGACAAACAATGAAATGCCACTTTATAATTATAAATAACTTATTTGACAAATTTATAAATAACTTATTTGACAAAGAATTTTTATATCTGATAATACTTTAAAAAAATTTTTTTTATTAGAATATAATAACACAGCTTTACAATGCTGTGTCAGTTTCTGCTGTACAGCGAAGTGTATCAGCCATATGTATACATATATCCCCTCTTTTTCGTTTTGTTTTTTTTTTAGACTTATGGGATTTATTAATATTGATACCATAGGAAAGGAAAGGAAAATCTCATTCAGAGAGTGTTGGCCTGAAAACCCAAAAAGATGCCCTAAATAGGAAGTATATCCCCTCTTTTTTGGATTTCCTTCCCATTTAGGTCACCACAGAGCACCGAGTAGAGTGCCCTGTGCTATATAGTAGGTTCTCATTAGTTATCTATTTTATACATAGCAGTGTATATATGTCAATCCCAATCTCCCAGTTCATCCCACCATGCCTCCTTTCCTCCTTGATATCCATACATTTGTTCTCTATGTCTGTGTCTCTATTTCTGCTTTGCAAATAAGATCATCTATACCATTTTTCTAGATTCCACATATATGCATTAATACACGATATTTGCTTTTCTCTTTCTGACTTACTTCACTCTGTATGACCGTCTCTAGGTCCATCCACGTCTCTGCAAATGACAGTTTCGTTCCTTTTTATGGCTGAGTAATATTCCATTGTATATACGACAATACCTTATTATTGAGTCTTTTTGCTGTCGTTGCTCCACTCTTTCATTACGAGGTGTTGGAGAGGACAAGAGGCCAGAGGTACTGCTAGTGGGAGTACAAATTGGTACAACTATTTGGAGAACAATTTAGGCAATATCTAGTAAAATTGAAAATGTAAAAATGCAATATATCACTCCCAAAACAACTGGAAATATTGCATAAGTTATAACAAATATGCTTTGAAAAACATAGATACATTCATAAGTAAATAACGTAAATCCCTCAGGGCCCCCCCAAAAAAGGAAACTGAAAACTAGAATTATGTTGTGTGAGTTGTCAGTTTGGCATCTAAGGAGTTCTTCCAATCCCTATAAATGCAGAGACTTGGATCTTCATGACTGCAGGGAAACAGAGCAAGAGGTCTTTGGCTTGAGGGAAGCTGAAAGTTAGAACTGATACCCCTATTTCCTCACCCCACTAGACACCACAACACACATAAACACACATACAGTATGCACACAGACACATAGAATGCTTGTATTCTAGAAGTTTACACCTTTAGTGAAATAAAAATATATCCATCCATCAGCACTGGGAAATATATACAGTTGGTTTTGTAGGGCTCTGGATAGAAAATTTTCTCCTCTGAGAAAGTGTAGTATTCTGTGCTATATACACATTTATTTTTTTTAATTTAGGTGTAGTTGATTTACGTCGTGTTAGTTTCAGGTGTACAGCACAGTGATTCAGTCATACATACATATATATTATTTTTCAGATTATTTTCTATTATAGGTTATTACAAGATATTGAATATAGTACCCTGTGCTATACAGTAGGTCCTTGTTGTTTATCTATTTTATATATGATAGTATATATTGGTTAATCCCAAACTCCTGATTTATCCCTTCCCCCTTTCCTCTTTGGTAACCATAGATTTGTTTTCTATGTCTGTGAGTCTGTTTCTGTTTTGTAAATAAGTTCATTTGTATCATTGTTTTAGATTTCATGTATAAATGATATCATATATTTGTCTTCCTCTGTCTGATTTACTTCACTTCATATGATAATCTCTAGGTCCATCCATGTTGCCGAAAGTGACATTTCATTCTTTTTTATTTTCATTCATATATATATATATATATATATACTCACACACATACCACATCTTCTTTATGCAGGTTGCTTCCACATCTTGGCTATTGTAAATAGTGCTGCTGTGAACACTGAGGTGCATGTATGTTTTCAAATTATAGTTTTATCTGGATATAGACATTTCTCCAAAGAAGACATAGAGATGGCCAAAAGGCATGGGAAAAAATGCTCAACATTGCTAATTATTAAAGAAATGCAAATCAAAACTACAGTGAGATATCACCTCACTCCAGACAGAATGACCATCATCAAAAAAGTCTACAAATAATAAATATTAGAGAGGGTGTGGAGAAAAGGGAGCCCTGCTACACTGTTGGTGGGAATGTAAATTGGTACAGCCACTATGGAAAACAGTATGGAGGTTCCTTAACAAACTAAGACTAGAGTTACCATATGATCCTGCAGTCCCACTCCTGGGCATATATCTGGAGAAAATGATACATTAGGATTTGAATGTACACTACCACATGACCTGAGAATCCCTGATTTAAGAACTTAACCCTGAAGTGGTCTAGGCTGGATGCATGACACAAACAAAAGCAAACCTTCCCAGAAAAATTACCTTGGCTCTGTCACTATCCTTTTGGCAAACGGGATGCTCACAGAGTTATGGAAATAAGGGAACCCCTAAGGAATAAAAAGTAACCCAGGGCTAGTAGTGGCAGAGCTGTTATCACCCATAGCAAGAAGGGATTAGGAAATAGAGTAGATGCAGGAATCCAGGGGAGAATTGGGTCAAGAAGGTCATCCTGATGGAGCAATGGCCTGCACTTGAGAACACTTGAGAATATGTACATAGTAGAGACATGTACAAGAATGTTCTTTGTATCACTGGTTTTACTTATTTATTTTATTAATATTTTCTTGTTTGTTGAAGTAGAGTTGATGTATAATATTATATAAGTTACAGATGTACAATATAGTGATAGACAATTTTTTAAAGTTATACTCCATTCATATTTATTATAAAATATTGGCCATATTCCCCCTGTTGTACAATATATCCTTGTAGCTTATTTTATGTATCACTGGTTTTAAATGAAAAAAAAGGGGCATATTTTAAATGTCCATCAACAGAACAATAAATTAGTCAATTGTGGTATAGCTGTCCATTCATTGGAATAATGTATAGTAGTTTTCATAAATGGAAATATGCTACATTTATTAATATGGATATATATCAAAAATATAACAAGTAAAGAAAGAGTAGCTTGTAAAAGATTTCTATAGTATAACATTTATATAAATTTTTAATTTGTTAAACAATATTTGCTATTTATATTTACATATGTATGTAATAAAAGTAAAAAAAATATGAAGGGGAATAATAAAAACAACTTTGAGATAGTGAATAACTTTTAGAAAGGATTCAGAAAAGGGGAATTGATTTGAGGAGGAACATAAATATTAACGTACATTTATAGGGTTTTTTTTAATCTGATAGGAATATGGTGAGTGGTTAAGACTTCACAAGGTGGGCAGTAGATACATGGATATTCTTCATATTATTTCACATACTATTCTATATTCTTGAAATATTTTATCATGAAAATTCAACTCTCCTAATGGCTAATTTAGGTCATTAGCCTTCAGAAGGGATGCAATGCCTCACTAAGCTAATTAAAAATAAAGCCATGTGAAATTACAATAAATCCAACTCTGAGGAAAGATTTCTGTATATTTTGTATACTAAGGTGGGGTTTTCTAATACTTTAAAGTACAGGGTCCAATTTATAAGCAAAATTATACATGTTCCCCTTTAAAGAATTCTAACAATTTATAGCATTAGAGCATTCAGGGAGATACAGGAGGAAGTGTCCACATTACTCTGTGGGAAAAAAGAGGCTCTAAAGAAAAATAATACAGTTATAGGCACAGGGAGAAATCTTTGTGTCGGATGGATTTACCTTTATCAGAATTAGAACATCTCTTATCTAGTTGAAATTATTAGGCTTTTAATTCTGTTTTCTTACTGATGTATATACTTGACCTCATTCCAAGTTTATTGAGGAAATTAACTGAATATGTACATATATCTCATATATATGCATATAAACACAGATATATAAATATATGAGGACAGGAGAAAGTGACTGACTAGACTGAGATTAAAAAGATCCATTTTGAAATGATAAAAGTAAATATATTAATATGTGACAGGGACAAAATATTAAAATTAATAACATGCCTGTCTTTGCCCTTCTTGCCTTCCAAGCAGAAGAGCTCACTTGCTGCTTGAGCAAATCCTCAGCCTGGGCCTTTGCCATGCTGGCAAGCTGGGCTACAGAATTGCTGATTTATGTGATTACAATGTATTATGTGAGTTCACTAAACTGAGGGAGTCAAAGAAATCCCCATGTGACGTTCCAGGCTGGGGAGTCCATCTGCACAGACATCCAATTTCTTATTTAGAATCCTTTCTGAAAAAGAGGACAGTGACAGAGAAAACTGGAGCGGTTCAGAGCCCTCACTCTATTCCTCTAGCAAAGAATGGGTCCCCTGGAGGCCACGTTGCTGCCAGGGCACACCTAGAACCTTGGGGAAAGACTGCTTGCTTCCAGGAATAACCATGCCAGACTCAGAAACACAGGTCTAACATACATTCTAATCTTGGACTCTGGCATACATTTACTTTTCTTTCTTATTTATTGCCTGTCTCTCACCTGCAATGTATAAGATCCCTGAGAGCAGGGGTATATTTTGATACCTTGTTGGAATTCAGTAAATATTTGTTGAGTGAATAAATGTGGATGAACAATTGACCCATGCCACCAAAACACTACAAAGATGACAAACCTTTATCACTGAAAAAGTTCTAAGTCTGAGTAAAAGTTGAAAGATCTAAAATTAGGAATTATGTGTGGGCCCACAGACATAAAGACACCTGTTTTTTATCAATTGTCTAGCTGCCCAGAAAGAGTATACTCCAAGGTGGAGAATTGTAAAAATTCATGTGTAGGATGGATGAAATACTACTTAAACATGAAAAGGAAATATAGCTCTGTTATTTTCCAGAACTGATTTCACTTTTTTATAAGCTCCCATTGAATAGTGGAGAACTTGGCAGAGTATGGGTTGTGGGGAACCTCATGTCAGTATACACTATTTTATGCTCTTGTAGATTTTAAATTATTTGGAATAATTCATCTTTTAGGTAAATACTTTGTCTTTCAGAAATTCTCTTTTCTCCCTGCTTCTACCAGCATGGCATCTGGCTTTGCGGTAGGGCTTACTTGACTTCATGGTGGCACAGGAGGGGTCCTCAAGATGTTGAAAACAGGTCTAATCCATCCTCTGGTCCACCACTGCTCTCTGCTGCAGGGTTGCTGGCCAAGCCCTGCTTTCCTGAAGTGCAGCTAATCTGTCTGTTCCAGACCAAAGTTTATGGACCCAGCCATCTACCTCCGTTCATAAAATTATCATACCCTTACATTCACTCCTGACTTCACTAGCCCCACAAATTCTTTAACACTTCACATTCTACTTCTTCCTCCATCATCCACCAGGGTACAGAGATTCAAGATCCCAGCCTCCACATATAGGTTATGGGAGATAGGAGCCCTGACTTAGGCTCAACTAACTACCCATCTCCCAACCAAGGCTTCACTAGCTCCCCGACTCTGCACTGGACATAGCTCCAAGTCTCCTCTGAAGCTTCTCCCAGATACTCATTAGCCACACTCCACCACCCTCCAAATCTAACTTCTCAGCTTATCTCTCACTCATCTTCCCTCCCTTCATTCCACCAAGTTTATAAAGGGAAGGCTATCCTCCCTTCCTGCATAGCAGAAAATTGTCTTTGCTCCTGGTTTATAGAACCCTTGACATTCAAGCTCACCAGACCTATATCTTAATATATTAATGGAAGTTTAAAGAATTTAGAAAACTCTACAAAGTCTAACTTTGGGGGACTATGGTTTTAGTGTGGATTCAAAAATCCAGCTAGAAATGTTAAAAATTAACACTCTTTTGCTTTTATGCTATATCAATGATAATCTTCTCAGAGACAAATTGCACTTGTTTCTAGTAAGGAGGTCAGATAATGAAGCAGCAAGCACAATTGTGGTGCAGCACAATTTGGATAACCAAAAGCAGCTGAGTTAGATCAGTGTCAAAGGAATGGACAGTGCAGATTTACCATAGACTTGAATTATCATGGTTAATAAAGCCAATTAGAAATAGGAGAAAGAGAATGGCCACCATGGCAATCCTCAGGAAGCACAATCAAATTTTGATTTTATAATAAACTTGCCAAGGTGTCCCTGGAAATCCAAAGTAACAGATGTGATTCAATCTCTTGATATCAGATTCCCAACTGCCACAATTCAGGTGAATAGAAATAAGTGATTCCTTTGGCCCCATTTAGAGGATCGTCTTGAAGCCAGCCCAGACTTTGGTCCTATTAGGACCTGTTTCTCCTAATCTGCTTCTAGTATGTAGCAAGATTTACAAACAGGATTAATCCATCAGCTAGGCACTAATTTTCTGGCTCTTTAGGATGCTTCAAATTGTGGTTTAACATGTGTAACAGAACAGGACTGCCCAGAACTTTGGAAGGGTAGAAACAGATGTGTCTGTCTTGACTGTGGAATGGAGGATTACCTGGTGACCCACTGCAGCCAGGAGTAGTCAATGAACACTTTTGATTCCTTCTCTGCAATAAACATATCCTCCTGGACAAGAAGAGAATGATATTCAGATGGACTTTTGGCACCTCTTCCTTACAAACAGTTCCAAGTTCTCTGGAACCCAGATTTAGTACAAGAAATTTTGACCCACAGACTTACTGAGCCAATCCTGAAAGAAAAAAAGTCCTGAGGGCTGAAGAGGAGTTCTAAGGAGCAGGTTGATGTTTGGGGTAAAGACCTAGAAAAGAAAATGGGAAGAGCTAATTTCCATTAGTGGAAATAGCTATTTTGTGATCTGGAGGTAAAATGGTTAAAGAGTATTTTTAGGACATTTTTATGTGTATTAAGAAAGACAACTCCATCATTTGACTTCTCTCAATCTTCAAGAGTTCTGGTGTTGAAGTCTTCCCTCAGTGTGTGTCTGCATGTATGTGTGTGTGAGTGCGTATGTGGCTGCATGCGTGTATGTGCAGGTGTGTTTTAAACACAACTCCGTGCTGCTGCCAGCACCAAGATGGCTCAGCTTATTCAGGTTACATATATTAAAGGTATATGTTTAATAAAATTTACTATTTTATGTCTTTTCCATTTTTTATCCTATCCATATAATAGTAGTCATTATTTTTGTTACTTTATAAAATTACAGAAATTTAGAGCTAGAAAACATTATAAGATGTATCTAGTCCTGTACCATTATTTACTGATAAGGAAGCTGAAAGATAGCAAAGTTAACAAGTTCCCAATATAATACAGCTAGTGAGTGAGGCATTGAGAACCAAAGATACGTCAAGAATCAAGTTTTTTGATTCCTACTGTCTCAAACCTGGTATGTAAGCCAATCTTTTCTTCCTTTGGGGAAGAAATTAACAGTTCTGGCAGAATGCTTAAGCAAATTTCTGATGCAGTTTAATTTAAAGTCATGTTATGGGACACTATTTCCTTCCCGCACAGCTGTCAGTCAAGAGTGACCTTTAACCAGATTTTTTTTTCATTTATACCTAATCCAGTGGTTCTCAAATTTTGTTGCACATTAGAATCACCTGATACAGTTTTTAAATTCCCAACATCCAGATCAAACCCCATACCAATTAAATTAGAATGTCTGGGGTTGGAAACCAAGCATCAATATCCAATATCTTTTAAAGATCCTTCCCTAGGTGAGCCCAATGTGCAGCAAACCACTGATGTAACCTAACAATGATTAACTCTCTCCCTCTCCCTCTCTCAAATGGCCTTACTAAGAGTGAATCTTGGAATTGGCCTACTAGGTGCTTTTTCTTCAGCATGGATTGTCTGTTTTTCTACAGTTTATCCCTGTTTAATTATCTTTCAAAGTTAAATGATATGCTTGGATAATTTTAAAATAACTTTTAAAATAACTTCTATAATCGTTCCTTAAAATCGTTACATTTACATTAGGAAAATCTAAGAGAATCTGGTTACTCTGGGTAAATAAAATCACAACTAACAATTTACTGTCAGAAAAATAGTCTTTGATTAACACCAAATAACTATTTAATGAAGCACCTTACATTTCTTCCATGATTGTGGAAGCACTTGCTTGCTCTTCATTATATAATTATTGGACTGCTAATGCCTTTATGAGCTCTAATCATTTTTTTTTTGGCCTCCTCCCATACATGGATGTAGCTCTAATTGAGTTTACCAAGGAAGAAAATCATGCAATTGTCCATAATAAGGTTAAGAGGCCAATTTTCCTACTTCCTAAACAGCTAGTCACAGAACCACAATATCTGGCAGAGAATACTAGAAATCAGGAAAATCCCCTTTGTTGAGATTCTTATTTTTCTGCCAGATTGTCTAAACCTTGTTCCCTATGCATTCATTACCTTGCAATATTAAATTATATGCTTAAACTATATGAAAGCAGCCAAAACTAATACTATTGAAAAAACAGAAAGACATATGTATTGAACTTTCAGCGTGTGCCAGGCTCTAATTGAACATTTTATACACATTACATGATTTAATCTTCACCAAAATTCTAAGACACATCTTTATTTTACAGTGAGGTAAATGAGACCCTGTAAAGTTAAGTAACATGTCCAAGGCAGATTCTGAATTAATACTGTCAAAAGTTTTTAAAAGACCACTAGATTGTTGTTATTGTTGTTAAATCCAAATGTATTGACTTGCCAGGCAATGGAACATAGGTCAGTAACACAATTCACAGAGTAGTTGGTGAGGGAAAAAGTCAGGGGGTTAATTGCTAAAAAGAAGGAAGAAGTTCATGGTGCTTATTCTAGTTAAGCACTGAAAATTTGCCCTCTGGATAAAATCAAATAAATACATATTGTCTGTACATAGTTTCTTAAATTCCAATTTTCTCAAAGGACTTGTATCCAGAATTTATATTTTTCTAAAACTCTCAAAACTCATTAATAACAATCCAGTTTTTTAACGTTAGGCAAAATATTTGAACTAACACTCTACCAAAGAAAATATACAGACAGCAAATAAGCACATAATAACATGCTCACTAGTCTTTAGGGAAAATGCAGATTAAAACCATAATGAGTTATCTCTGCAAACATATTAGAGTAGCTAAAACTCAAAAAATTAACAGTACCAACTGCTGGTGAATACACAGAGAAACCAGAACTCAAAACATTATTGATGGGAATGCAAAATAGTACAGATGTTCTGGAAAACAGTTTGGTAGTTTCTTAAATAATTAAACCTATGTCTATCATATGACCCGACAATCCCACTCGTAGGTATTTATTCTAGGGAAATGAAAACTTATTTCACACAAAAAATCTGTACATAAATACTTATAGTGGCTTTATTTATAATCTCAAAAAACTGGAGAGAAAAAAACAAATATCCTTCAATAGGTGAATGGGTAACAAACTGTTATACTCACTCAATGGACCACAGTTCATCAATTAAAGAAACAAATTATGACAAGTGCAACAACATGGATCTCAAAGCATTGTGCTGAGTGATAGAAGCTAGCTTCAAAGGCTCCATAGCTATGATTCTGTATATATAATATCCTATAAAAAGCAAAATTGTGAAACAGAGAAAAAATCAATGGTCAGCGAGGGTTGAGGTGAGAGAGTATTTGACTACAAAAGGGCAGTAGGAGAATTTGGAGTGTTATGGAATTGTTTTGTGTCCTGGTTATGGTGGTGATGGCACAAATCTATACAAGGGTTAAAACTCATAGACCTATCCACACACATATATATGCACACACATACACATACAAAAGAATTTTGACATGTTAATATTTTTTAAATAAAATTAAATCTTGGCTTCCCTGGTGGCGCAGTGGTCGAGAATCTGCCTGTCAATGCAGGGGACACAGGTTCAAGCCCTGGTCTGGGAAGATCCTACATGCCACGGAGCAACTGGGCCCGTGAGCCACAGCTACTGAGCCTGCGCGTCTGGAGCCTGTGCTCCGCAACGAGAGGCCGCAATAGTGAGAGGCCCGCGCACCACGATGAAGAGTGGCCCCCGCTTGCCGCAACTAGAGAAAGCCCTCGCGCAGAAACGAAGACCCAACACAGCCAAAAATAAATGAATAAATAAAAATTAAAGAAATAAAAAATAAATAAAATTAAATCTTCAGTCAGAGGAAAAATCCCATTGCTCATTCATCAAGAAAAAGTCTTCATTTAGATCTAATTGGGGTCTGGTGTACTGAAGACCTGCAAAGTTCATGGTCATTTATCAGCTTTAGTTAATTGGAGTCAACTGTGATGAAGCCCATCATTCAGCTTTCACATATCCTGGAAAAGTGCTGTTGTAAGTTAAAAAGAAATCTTTTTCCAGTCGCTCTTCTTGTGCTCCTTCAGCCTGATGCAGCAAGATGAGCACAAAGAGGATAAGTAAATCCTCAGATTTTAGAGTCTACACCACCATATTGGTTTTGAGTGTCATTCTCACAAAATTCCATTATATTTACTCAGGTTATTCAAGTTTTTTTGATGTAGAATTATCTTATATATGAACCTACAGGATGATGGCTGCTTAAAAGAATTTAAGGCCCTATTAACAACACACTTGACAGTGGCAACAAGTAGAAATGACATAGCAAATGTTTATAAAGCAACTCTTGCACAAGTTTCTATTTGGACCAGCCCAAAACAAGAGCAATATCCAATGGGTTGGTTTTTCCCATCTTGGACATCCAACTGGCTTATTACTGAATTTCACTTAAGGATCCAAATGCAATAGGGTTATTAACCAGCACACAAATGTTACCTTTTTAGTGAGTAAAATACCTAAAGTGATTCTGTGGTCTAGCACCTCTAGACAAGCAAGTCTAAAGCTTTTTTGTTGAGTTTGTATAGCATACACAGTCTATACAGTGTCATTTACCATTATTGCAATTGTAAAACTAGTTTCAAATTCAGCATTTAAGGACCTAAAGCCAAGAGAGAAACCTGTGCTCAAAGCAATGGAAACCAGTATCTCCACCCTCTCCCGGTAGATCTGCATGTCAATAGCTACATGAGAGAATAATTTATTTCAGATACTACCAATATAGAAATATCACATACAAACCCTTCCCAGATGGCATCCTCCTACCTCTCTTCAAGGTTCCCAATGTGAATTGATATTACCACCACATAAATATACCAAGTCACATGCACACAGCCTGAAATTTTGGTAAGTTTTGTCAGTATACATCTTGGGTATCTCAGGTTACAATAGAAGAAGTATAATTAACCCAAGTAGTGCCAAAAAAATTTTTCCTTGATTGATTTGTTGAGTAAAAACATGTTATTAGTTATTTCCTGTGATGTGGTACCATCAGGAATATTTTATACTCTGCAGATTACAGAAAAGCCTTTATCCTTTATAGGGGGTATTCGTGTCATATTTATAAGGATTAAAATAACACTAGGAAAAAAATTTTTACCATTATAACTAGTTTGGGGATTTTTTTTCACATAACTAGTAGCTGTATATTATCAACCTGGATGTTACAATTTTTATAGATAAGATTATTAGTTGTGGGATAATCAGAAATTAGTTTCCATGGGTGAACCTTATCATAATTGCTGATGGTATTATTTTTAGTGGAATATTCTAATAGATTGAAACCTCCCTGGTATTCCAGAAGGATGACAAAACTCAAATTAATTAACTTTCTTGATACAATTATGGTCTTGCTGAATTCAACAAATAGTCGCCTATATAAAGGGTTTGTCCTAAAATTAGGATGGTCAGAAAAATAAGAGATAGCAGTTTCAAGATTTAAAATAGTTAATAAATTAAAATGTAAATAAGTAGTCCTGTTAGTAGGCATTGATCTGAATATCTGGTTATCTGTTTTAGATAATTCAGAGTAAAATATAAATGAATTAAACCTTGTAAACCTTGTCACTAAGGGAGGAGTCTCTGAAATATTGAATACATTCTCTTGGAGGGAAAAATAAAACAAACAAATTTAAAAAGTGAAAATGATGAAAACTAAAGGTTGACAATAAACACTGCCCAATACAGAAATCAAAAGGTCTGGAACTGAGGCACAGGCAGAAAGGATTCTTAAACATTCTTAAATGGGACTTGCAAGAGAAGAATTGTCAAGAAAGATTTCTAAGATCAAAACAAAAGAATCATATCACTATTTCTGCCTAGACATTGAATCAAGAGATATATAGTAGTATTTAGAACTACTGAGATGCAAAATTCAAGGGTGGATATAGGGGAGGAAAAAATGGGAAATAAGCAAAATGCCCCAGGTTAGGCATGGAACTGGTAGAAGCCACTTGGGTTCTGAGTACAGGTGGTCCAGGATGAATCTCAAGATGTAATATCCCTTACACACAGGGTGACCATGTAACTAATTACCCCAGCTAGAACTTCTCAAAGAAAAATAGGGCACTAAAAATAATTTATTGTACATTATATAATTTTTTGAAATGTTATTGACCAACAAATTATTTGTAATATATTACTGGATTGTTTAATACTTTAAATGGTACTATCCAAATACCATTTTTGAAAATAAAATTTTTCTAAAAACTAAAAATAACACATGTCTAGCACATTAAACAATATTTTAAAAACCCATATTGAGAATTTGAACATTAACAAATAACAAAAGCAAAAAATTATTCTCATGTTAACCCATTTTTTAAATAATATTTTTCTCTAATACTGTATCCTAGTACTTTTCTGAAGAATTGGTTTTTCTATATAATCTTATTCTCTTTCCATGGTTTTCATAAAACTGCCTGCGATTTTCTTAAACATTTTATAATTATTGACATCTTCAATTGATACTCCTTATAGATACTCCTTATAATATTTTAAAATATTATATCTGTATGGGTGCTGAGATGCTTGGTAAACTCCAAGCAATTTCTGCTAAAAAAGGATATTATCAATAATAATTTTGAACTGAAATGTGTCAATTTCAACCCAAATATTTTCACAAGTACAGCTTTTTTTGCTTCATTCAAAGTGTTTTCTTTAACAAATATTTTTACAAGACAAATCTCATCAAATAAATCATCTCTTTTTATGATTCTCTTTACTGCTTTGCCATACTTGGATGCTGCAAAATTATAGTCCTTCTCAGTTTCATTTCGTTCTAGCATAGAATATAAATTTATCTAATTAAAAATAGAAGCTTCATCAAAAGAGTTTCCTTACAAGTCAAGATACTTGAATATGAAATTATAGAATTTCAAATTTAAATCTTATACTCCATTTGAAATCATAAGTTCAGTTTTGTCATTGGAAAAAGTTCTATGTCATAAAGTTTTGCAATGATTGAAATTTGCTAAAAGTTTTAAATGCTGACATTTTGGGAACTATGTTCATTTACATTGATTAAAATTTTCCACTTATTTTGACAAAAATGCAATAAAAATTTAGAACTTGTTTAGATAAAATTTCTATATCATTACAGTTAAACTTAAGTTGATTTACAAAGAAATTATTCAAAGCTTTAAACGTTCTTAAAATCTATTTGATAATGGACAGCAAAAAGAAAAAATAGATAACCCCATGTTACAGTGTTTATTTAAAATTTGAATTTAGCTACATCACAAAAAATTTGTAGTTCCCTATTTTTATATTAAGATATTTGTAAATCTGTGTAACAATTACACAAATTTGTAGAATTTCAGCTTCTCTTATACAGAATGTTGCACTACAAGAAATCTGGTAGTCAATTTATTTTTTATTTATTTCTTTTTTTCGCGGTACGCGGGCCTCTCACTGTTGTGGCCTCTCCCGCCGCGGAGCACAGGCTCCGGACGCGCAGGCTCAGCGGCCATGGCTCACAGGCCCAGCCGCTCCGCGGCACGTGGGATCTTCCCATACCGGGGCACGAACCAGTGTCCCCTGCATCGGCAGGCGGACTCTCAACCACTGCACCACCAGGGAAGCCCCAAATTTTAATTTAATGAGAACATTGTTTTTGCCACGACCTTGTGCTCCACCAAAATTCATATGCATATTACATGAAAAACAAATGATTTTACCAACAATGTTGAATTTTTTAACTGAATTTACGGTAATATTCAGAATAATGTCGATTGTTTCAGCTTTGACAGAATAAACTTCCAAAGTTTTGCTTTAACTTCTATAAATTGCATAAAAATATCAAACAAATAATTTTTTATTTGAAGTATCTGATGACAGGATATAAAACTGACATTATTTAACTGATCGCAAACTTCTACTTGTAGAACTGACATATAAACAGAATTGTGTCATAGGTGTACAATAAAATTGAATTGAAAAGGGGCAGAACTAATTTAGAAGAGTAGTCATTAGATACAAATTAAATGCCATGCCTCCCAGAGTGATATATAAAGGCACATTCCGCAGACTCACATGTTAAATTGTGGTCTTCAGGCATAATGTTCTTAAAGGAACTATTAATATTTGAAGTATAAGGTTCAGTTTTCTGCCTTCAGGTGTTCATGTGGTCAGTTACGTTGCTCTGCCTGTGCCTCCATAAACTTGGTTGGTTGGTAAGTGTCCACAAACATCCTGTATGAGTTACGCTTAAGAATCAGAAATTCACTACTTAATTTGTCATTTTTAATGCACTTTTTATCTTTGAAAGCTATTTAACATTAAAAAGTGTTACCAAATGCCAAAATGTATAAATAGCTTTAGATTTATAACTTAACAATAAATGGCAGTACCACTGTAGGGAGGGCAATTAGATCTCTCTCTATACCCTATAGAGCAGGACCGGTCAGCCTCTTTTTCTTCATACAGTTTTTTTCATATCCACTTAATCTAAAATCCCCATTCCCTTTTGATCCCAATGACTGATAATAACTTTATGAACTTCACAAGCTATGGCATGGACCATAGCACAATTGGTTTGTACCTCAAGAGGTTACCTCCCACCCCTACCTGACACCAAAAGATTTAGCTGTTCTCACTTCATGGCCTAGTGCAATCTGTTTTATCAACAAGGGCCCTGCCTGCTGTCTTTGAATGGGAGGTGTTGGATACATGGCATCCAAAAAGGGGCAGATTATTGCTGGTTATCTTTCAGATTTAACTATAATACATATTAGTGAGAACTCTGGCACTGAACAAGTATTGCATAAGACCTTGATAGAAGCTGAAAGTACAAAATGGATGCACAAACCCATCCCAGTTTGTTTTAATGAAAATAGTAATCATATAATACCTTATTAAAAAATAAAAACATCCAGTATAATCAGTCAAGACATGAATACTACAAATGGAAACTGGCACTGGCATTCTTACATGGACCCTATCATATATGCTTGGTAGTCTTCAAGTGATGATCCTACCATAATATCTACTATTCAATCCATAGAAAAAGTTACCATATGCATCCTACAAATGTTATTAAGCCTTCACTTTATGAGGAAAAGCTTTCTTATGTACAGAGGTAAATATTTGAACAAGGCCATTTAGTATGACAGTCCAAGTTTTACTCTGCCCTGAAATTTAAGAAATACACACACCCCCAAACTCAATATTATGGAGGTTGAAGTAAGTAAAGATAAAGATAGTCACAGAAACTCAGGAACTACTATCTAGATGTACTGACCAACTGACACATCAAATTATCAAATTATCTTTTGGCAATACTTCTAAGTTTGAAACCTAAAAGAGATTTCCTAAAACATTTTAAATGAGCAAGTGTACCCCAACAATTCCCATCTCTCAAGTAAAAACAACAACAACAACAACCCAACAACAGTGTAGATTCTATTAAAACAAAGACATTTGTCACAAAACCCCCAATGCGAATACATAATGAATTTTGTAAAACCTCATTTCTCACCAGTAATAACACCCTTAATTCCTAACTTGATAAGAGCCTATGGTAAATTTTCAACTCACATTACTTTTATAGGTAAGGATTCCATCAACACAACTGACTAATGTAGATCTGTAACCAAGTTGTTTTAAACTGAAAAAAATAATGTTCCAAGGTGCATGTGTTGATTCAATAATAATATGATAAATTCCCATTGTGCGCAAGACCTATTTTCTAAGGGCTTCAAGTATACCCTGATGAATAAGATATGATTTTATCTATGAGAGGTTTATAATCACCTTAAGAATTTATAGCATCACTTTAAATCAGCCAGGACTCAGCTATCACATAAATTTCTCTGGTAGGCATCAAAATAAATGAAATCTATTGAGCTCTATATATGAGCAATGAACAATCTAATAGTAAAATTAAGACTACAATCCATTCACAACAGCATCAAAAAAAAAGGTTTAGGAATGAATTTAACAAAAGTACAATACTTGTATAGAGAAAGTTACAAAATTTTGCTGAGAGAAAGTAAATGGAGAACTCCACATTTGTGGTTTAGAAGACTCATTATTGATTGCAATTCTCCCTACATTGACCTATAGATTTAATGTAACCTTATGAAAATTCAGGCAGGCATTTTTGTAGCATTTGGTAAACAGATCCTTAAATTTATATGGGAATGGAAAACTAGCATAGTCAAAACAATTTGAAAAAGAAGAACAAAGTTGGAGGTCTTTTACTTTCCAATTTTGAAACTTTCTGTAAAGTTTTGGTCATCAAGAGAGTGTGATACTAACATAAGGATAGACATATGTAGATCAACAAAGCAAAATTAAGAGTCCAGAAATAAACTCATATTTATAGTTAACTGATTTCTGAAAAAGTGTCAAGGCAATTCACTGGGGAAAGGATAGTCTGTTCAAGTAGGTTATTGCATCCCCACAAAGGCCTGAACGTGAATGTTCATAGTAATACTATTCATAATAGCCAAAAACTAGAGATGTCTTAAATGTCCATCAACTGGGGAAAGGATAGGCAAAATGTGGAAATCCATACAGTGGGATATTCTTCAGCATTATAAAAGAACCAACTGCTGGCATCTGCTATATCAGGAATGAACCTCAAAAACATTGTGCAAAGTGAAAAAAGTCAGACATGAAAAGACACATATTGTATCAAAAAGGGCAAATTTATAAAAACAACAGTAGAGCAGTGATTGCTTTAGGCTGAGTGTGAGAAAGAGGACACGTAAATGGACATGAGGGATCTCATCAGGCAGATGAAAATGTCCTAAAATTGATTTATGGTGATAGTTGCACCACTCAGTAAAATTTATAAAGATCACTGAACTGTATGCTTGAAATGCGTAAATGTTATTATATGGAACATATATGCCAATACAGTTGTTTTTAAAAATGAAGGAAGGGAAATATATCTTTAACTGACAAGAAGGTAGATGGGATAGCAGTTAAGAATATCTGATAATGTATTTTACATTGTGTTCCATAATATATTTCAAATCAATTTGAGATGTAGACAAGTTCTTTCGAACTGAAAAAAGCATCTGACCGTGACCTGATCACTATTATAACTACATAAGAGATTCAGTATGTGATTTTTACTCCAATAAAATGACAGCAACAATGGAAATACTGAGTTACAAGTAGAAGACTGAATTTACCCTGCAGCTCACCCAGAAATAGTCAAGGCTGTGTGAGAAGAAAAAGGAAAGAGACACTCTCCAACAGTGAATGTTAGATGAGACTGACTTGAGAACAAAAGTATTCCCAGGTGGTTTTCTTTTTTTTTTGGCCATACCACACGTCTTGCAGGATCTTAGTTCCCTGACCAGGGATTGAACCCATGCCCATGGCAGTGGAAGCTCAGAGTCCTAACCACTGGACCACCAGGGAATTTACCCAGGTGCTTTTAAAGTGTTCATGACCTTCCCAGGCTCAGTCTCTGTTACAAATTGACTGCAGAGCCTGACATTCAACTGTTTCCCTCCTTTAAACATATAGAACCCAAAGTATTATGACCCCTTGAAACGTTATTAGAATATGATAGACTGATCTCAAACTTAAAAACGGTTCAATAAAGTCAGAAATGATTTGTGCTTAGAAAGTGAATCCACAGTAAAACATTTTAGATCTTTATAAGTGTGTACAATAGAAGCTTTCTTGATGTATCTATTTAGCTACTCACAAAAATGAAACAAAACAGAAACTATCTAGTCCCTCCCTAGAGCACACTGATCTGTCCATGGTGTGCTGAATATTCAAAGTCTGTAGTTCTCTCACATAATCCTGGGCATGTCTGCTCCCACCAACTGAATCACAGGTTTACCCAAAATCTGCTACTTACTCTCAAACCATTATTGTAATAATTATATTATTTAAGTAAATAGTATTGATGGTGGAGTAAGAACCCTTCAAAAATATTCTATCAAAGCAAATAAGAACACTGAAAAAATTTGTTGGAATCAACTTTTTCAGAGCTCTGAAAATCAACTAAATGTTTTTAGCAGTACAAGCAGTGTTTATTTTTTTTAAAAATTGTTGAATTTTAGTAAGAACAAGTTTTGTGGCATTTGAACCTGAACTTGCTGTATCTCCCCACCCCAGCTATGCAGTAGCCTTCAAAGCCAAGAGCACCTAATAATCATGGAAGGAAAAAAAGAAAACCAGCAACCTAGAAGCCAATAGACGAGGCAGAATGGGTTGAAGATCTTACAAAGCCCCATTTCCAGAGAATGGGCATTTGACCTATCTAGTGGTTCCCTGGAAGATCTCATTCACAAGCTTTATTGATCTGACTGAGAGCTTGCCCTGTGCAGTCTTTTCCTGAGAGCATTAGTGAAGAATAATCAGAGGAAATTGTTTAACATAGCAGTTGCCTGAGGTGGTGAATTAGAGTTGGGGCAAACAATAGACTAACCAAAACGTTTAAAAGGAAAAGCTGGGGAAGGAGACATCCATTAGGGGGCTTTGAAAACTCTGACATATTCCTGGGAATCTAGAAGTCCATGGGCATGTGTAGGTCATACCTCTTCTCTGAACTTCTGCTGTAATTATTGTCAAAACCTCATCACTTAACACTTGATTATAGGGTACCACTTGTGACTTATAATTATAGGTTACCTTCTTCTCTCCAATATTATGTTAACAGCTAACTTTTATATAACACTGACTGTGTGCCAGGCATTGTTCTAAGTGATTTAGATTTGTTGGCTCATTTAATCCTCATAATAAGTTAAATATTATCATTATCCCCATTTTACAGAGGAGAAAACTGAGACAGAGTACTTAAAATCCCAAGGTCAAATAGCTTTTAAGTGGTGGAACTGGGATTCAAATTCCAGTCTTTCAGCTCTACAGGTCATGTTTCTTAAAACCAAGTAACATCACTTCTGTATGGCCTCTAGCTTATAGAAAGGGCAGAGGCTTTGGAGTCAAAGACTTGTGGATATGACTTGCTAATTTGGGGAAATCATTTAATCTTTATGAGTCTCAGTTTTCTCCTCTTTAAAATCGTTCTGATAATACTATTTCATTAAAATTATTATGAATATTAAACAATACTGTGTATAAAAATACACTTTGTATCTTGAAAAGTGCTAATAAAAATATTTACTCATTAGATATTCAGGGAGAAATCAAGAAGAACAGCATGGTAGAGCAGAATCAACAAGACCTGGGCTTGATTCTGACTTGAACAGTCGCTACCTCTGAGACCTTGGGCAAATCATTTAACCTTCATGGATCTTAGTGTTGGCATCTATAAAATAAGGATAATACACCCTGACTTTCTGGGTTCTGAGGATTAACATAAATAAATAAACAAACAAACAAACACCTAATGAATACTGTGTACTCAACAAACATCATTTCCCTTCCTACTCCACTTCATCATCATAGAGCAATGCCCCATTTCCATTCATTTACTCTGCTATATTTTGCTTCACAACACTTGTCAGATCTGACATATAGTATCAACACTTGTCAGATCTGACATATAATATATCAATTTGTTTATTTTCTGTCACTCCCATCCAGGATGTTAACTCCTTGAGGTGAGGTCAAGGACTTGTCATTTTCTCCACTGCTGTATTCCCAATATCTAGAACAATGTCTGGATAATAGTAGGTGCTCAATAAACATTTGTTGAAAGACTCATTATTATCATCTATCATTATCATTGTCATAATTGAGATCAGGGTTTATATCACTGAAATCAATATAACATGAGGCAAATATTCATTAGTATATTTAAGGTATATAATCTGCTCTCAATCCAGTTTTCTCAAAGATTAATCACCAAAATACCCATATCAGAAACACCTTGGGTATTCATTACAGTAGAATTGCTGAATCAATGATGTTCCAGGATATTATCTTTTAAGCAAAATCCACATGGACTTTTTCTTCCTTTTTCTCTTTTAATCCAGACTCCTGTTTACCAGCCATTTAAAGCTCTATTACTTAATATAATTTTTTATTATAATTTGGATAAAGGAAGTATAAGGCTTTTAAATTTTAAATTCAAAGTCTCTGAAACTAATTTATTTTCCTAACTGTGTGCTTACAGGTTAAAGCCAGAAAAAAGAATTATTTCCTAGTTACCATATATGTAAAGTCCAAATAATTTTTTCTGATCCAGAACATTTGTCATAATTTTTATGAAATGATTTTTCTAATTTTTTTCTGGACTTCAGAACACATCTTGGATAATTTTGAATTCATTAGAGTTTATAATTTTTGGTTAGCTAAGAGGGTATCATTCAAAATATGACTAGGAAACCATCCATATGTTACAAAGAAAAACTTTCACAGTGGGAAAATAAAAAGCATAGTATTTAAGTGACTGCCCCATTGTCATCCCAAATAATTTCACTGAGCTGTGGACCTACACTGTATAGATATGGTAATAATTCCAAAGCTGCAGCAGCTGTCAAGACCACTTAAGTACTGGAGAGTTCAGAGGTACATTCTGAAACTTCGGCCACGGCTTTTTTTTTAATGAAGTATCGTTGATTTACAATGTTGTGTTAATTTCTGGTGTACAGTAAAGTGATTCAGTTATATATATATATATATATATATATATATATATATATATATATACACACACACACACATACACACACAGATATATTCTTTTTCAGATTCTTTTCCATTATAGTTTATTACAGGATATTTAAGCTCCCTGTGCTATAGAGTAGAACCTGGTTGTTTATCTATTTTATATTCATATATAGTATTTTGTATCTACCAATCACAAACTCCTAATTTATCCCTCCCCCTCTTCCCCTTTGGTAACCATAAGTTTGTTTTCTGTGTCTGTGAGTCTGTTTCTGTTTCTATTTTGTAAATAAGTTCATTTGTATCATTCTTTTAGGTTCCACATATAAATCATATGATAATATGATATACATCTTTCTCTGTCTGACTTACTTCACTTAGTATGATAATCTCTAGGTCTATCCATGTTGCTACCAATGGCATTATTTCATCCTTTTATGGCTGAGTAATATTCCATTGTGTGTATACGTATGTATATGTATATTATAAGTATATATATAATATACACACACACACATATATATATATATACTATATCTTCTTTATCCATTCATCTGTTGATGGACATTTAGGTTGCTTCCACATCTTGGCTTATTGTAAATAGCCTGCCACAGCTTTTAAGGTGTTCAGAGCTGCTTGCAACTCACTAGGTCATCGGCACTAAATACAGTGGTGGTTGTACCTCCACTCCATGTATGTTCTGGGGTTCAAAATCTGGAAATATAATCTCAAAGCAGATTACTCAATTAAATCTTAGGTATCAATAGTTGTGTACCTTTTGTCCACATGCTATTACAAGCTCAACAGAGGGATGAGTGAAGAGACCATGGGAATAAGCTCTTCCAAGTTGCTCCAAATGACACCTGGAAGAATTGCAAAGAAAGGAGGTCAAGGGAAGCCCCAGCCAATGCCTGAGCCAGTTTTTATCCCCTTTTACTCATTGACCATTATTTCCAGAGAACAGAGAGGTGGAAATCTGTGAGTGATGCTATGACATTGTGAAGTGACTTCTCTGGAATCAGAACTTTAGGTACATTGAAAGGAATTAGCAAATGCCAATTTTTAGCTCAGCACTACTACAGGCATACAGTGAAAGAAGTAGAATATATGGACTTGTTACATCTTAGTTGGAGAGAGTGTCATAAATGGCACTAATTAATATTTTAAAAGACCAACATATAGTACACAGTCAAGAAATATTTGTAAACAGACCCTAGGCAATAAAGCACAGTGGTTAGAGAGCAGCTTTCAGAGTCAGCCTAGCATTTGAATTCTGGCTTTACCATTTACTAGCTATGTCTTTGTGTCTGTGTCTTAATGTTGCTAAACCAGAATTTCCATATCTATTTAATCGTGATAAGCCTACTTCCCAGAGACTTTTTACATGGATTAAAAGCCAGGTGCTATATGCACTCAATAGTAATAAGAATATTAAAAGTAACAAGTATTGAGTGTCTGCTATCTGCTAGGCACTTTTTAAAGTATTAGCTCATTTACTTCTCTTAGGAACCCTATGAGGAATTACAGAATAGAAAACTGAGAAACTGAGAGAGAGATTTTATACCAGACTCAACATCACACCTAATAGGTGGGGGAGTTGAGATCTGACCCCAGAGTCTACACCCTTAGTCACAGTGCCCTTCTGCCTTTCATAAATGGTAGCCAAAGTAGGAAGGTGGCCAGAGGCAGGTGATGTAGTAGATGCTTAGTCACACCTGTGGGACACCTGGCTACAACATAAAGAAGTCATTAAGTAGATGGTAAGCTTTTTATTAGGACACATATATGAAAAACCAGAATCTCTTTAAGGAAATGGGATATAGAGCAATTAATATTCTATTCAACCACCTATAAGAAAAAGAGAAAAAACCTTTTTAGGCATATGAAAGAAACATTAACTTTGAACAACAATGCCGTGATAAAGATCAAGATTTTGTCCCCACAAGAATGCATGCACATTTATGGCATTCCCACAGACTAGACTTTGTTTCAGTTGCTATTACTTAAATCAAGCAGCGTTTCCTACCCTCACTTGGAAGCCACTTGGAAGCCCACAACACCACTATCTTCAGCAGCTTGCCTCACTATTCTTGGAGGCAGCTGGTACCTCAACCAGGAGGGAGCCTCAGCAAGTGTTATAGCAGCCTTTAATCTCTATAATGACAGCACCAAGACCCTAATTATCCAGGCAAATAATTCATGCTACAACAGTGGGAGCAAAGGCCACTTTTGGTCTTTTTCCTCCCACTGTTTTCCTCAAACTAAACTCAAAGAGAAGATCATGGCAGTTATCCAAGGTGGACTTGCCATGAAACAGAATAATGCCTCTCTGGGGAAGTCAAGACTACCTTAAGGATACATGATCACAGAATGGGAACAATTCCCTGCAAGTCCTACAATTTAACCAAGCCTCCCTAACTACTAAACAAGTCACCTGGTTGCTGCTAACTCCAACGGTTAAAATCTAGTCTTCTAAAAAACAGGACTTTTCTATCTTAATATGTTCTTTTGAAACGTAGAGCCGGACTTCCCTGGTGGTGCAGTGGTTGAGAGTCCGCCTGCCGATGCAGGGAACACGGGTTCGTGCCCCGGTCCGGGAAGATCCCACATGCCGCGGAGCGGCTGGGCCCGTGAGCCATGGCCGCTGAGCCTGCGCATCCGGAACCTGTGCTCCACAACGGGAGAGGCCACAACAGTGAGAGGCCCGCGTACCGCAAAAAAAAACCAAAAAAAACCCTAGAGCCATAGTTTTCATAAGAACCTGGGCCGGCCTAAAGACAAGCAAAGAAAAACGTAAGATATCATACCATTACGTGTACAGACCAAGGGGAAAAAAATCAGAAAGCAGGGCTTCCCTGGTGGTGCAGTGGTTGAGAGTCCGCCTGCCGATGCAGGGGACACGGGTTCGTGCCCCGGTCCGGGAATATCCCACATGCCGCAGAGCGGCTGGGCCCGTGAGCCATGGACGCTGAGCCTGCGCGTCCGGAGCCTGTGCTCCGCAACGGGAGAGGCCACAACAGTGGGAGGCCCGCGTACAGCAAAAAAAAAAAAAAATCAGAAAGGAAAATATCCCTGTGGGCTAGTGTATATGTGAAAGCTTTTATTATAACATTTTTAATCCCCATTTCACAGATGAGTAAAGTGAGATTATACAACTTGTTCAAGGTCATATAACTCGTAGTTGAGAATTCAACCCCAAGTGTTCTGGGATGACTCACTCCACTATATTGAATTATCTCTCCTGAACATGGTAGGATTTGAACAGGCCCTTAAACAAGTATAGAATTTATCAAAGTTAAGAGAATGCAGGGCATTTTAAAAGAGGCAGGAAATAAACAACAAAGGCACAGAAGTAAACTGGAATGTCTTGGAAGGATATAATAAAGAGATGGTGGAGACAAGCAGAAAATTTTGCAGAAAATCAGTTAGAAAATATGGGAGCAGGAGAAGAGCCTCAAGAGAGCAAAATGAAGAAAGTGGTAGTATAGGGAAACTGATCTGATAACTATATGTTTGAAAATAATGCCATTTATTGAAAAACTTCTATGTTCCAGGTAAACATTATCTCATTCAACCTTCATACCTTTGGAAAATAATCATTATTATTGTTATTATTATTATTATCATTTCTCTTGCTCTGACAGCAACGCTTCTCTGGATATGGAAATCCCATAGTACTTCTCTAAATCTAGATACAAAGCAATAAACTAAACGATACCCACCCACATAATGGGAACGAGTAGAAAGACCTTCTTTTGCGTTTATGTTTTCCAGCCTGACAGTGATCTTCAGAAAGAAATTCTAGACAAAAATTATTCAACTTTTAAAATCTAGAGCTTAAAATATCTAAGTATACACGATTTAAGAAAAACTATCATTCACAAATCTTGATGCATCTAACATGCAATCTCAAAGCTGTATATGAATAAATTGATTTTATAAATAGAAAATGATTAAATAGTGAATTAACTTTGAATGGGTAAGTACTTAATGAAGTATCTTACTCTAAGCATGCTCTTTGAGGAGAAAAAATATTGTGGTGAGAGTTGAACCAAATTTTATTCACATTAGGTTTATATCTATTCGATTCAATAACTTCTTAGAAGACCTACTGTGCTAAGCATTTTCCAGAGGCTTTGGAAGAATCAGTCCCTCTACCAGGCCCTGTGACACTAATGGTCATGTTTTCTATTTGTTCGCCCCCACCCCCTTCCTCTCCTTGCACAGGTCTTTAGATCAGGGTGCACACCTGGCTCAAGAGTAGCCAATCTTTAGTCTTCCCAGGAACCCACAATAAATTATGGCCTGGCTCTAAAATAAGAACTATAAGAATCCTCCCTTGGAAATTTGAAGTAAGGGACTATGGAGAAAATTGCTAGATAGTGATGAAAGCTGAAAGATGAAGTCATGTACAGTCCATGCTAGAACAGTGTGGGCATTGTGCCATCAGATTTAGAGGAAGCTGATCTGACAGGGAGAACATGAGGCAGAAATGAGAGAGGCCATGCACCCCCTGAGGGAGAGAGAGAAAGAGATAAAAACAAAATCCTTAGTTTCTAATGTTTTCCCAGTTCCATTTCCCAAGAGTCTTGTACATACTCTGGTGCCTGTATTTAGATGTCTGTGTGATTTCACTAGCTGTCCTTACAATAACCTTCTTGTTGAGTGCTTTTCAAGGCTTTTCTGTTCCCTGCCAGAAAGATATTCTTGCCTAAGTTGCCTGCTGTGACTCCAGCTCCAAACTATCTATCATTCCAAGGGTTCAAAGATGACTTAAGGAGAGTCCTGCTCCTAAAAATCTTGCAACCAGGTGGAAAACAAGTACAGAAACATATCACGTATAATACAAGACAGACTGTGTAAAAGAGTACAAAGTACAATCAAGGTACCATGGAAAGAATGTCTGATTCAAATTAGTTGTATCTAAGAAGGCTTCTTGAAGAAGGTGAAATTTTCACCTTCTTAAATAATGTTAGGACTTTGAAAGTAAGGAAAGGTGGAGAACTACATTCTAGTGAGGGCAAACAGCATTAGCAAACACTCAGTAGCAGAACAGGGCCACTTCTGTGAAGAGCAGTTTTTCTGAAATGAGTTTACTATATGGTGCACATAGAATGGGAGAATTTAAGAGGAGATAAAAAATAAGCATGGTATATGCCATAAAGTGTGAAAATTATTGTGTAGCCCATGGAGACTTTTAATTGGAGAAATTAGTTTATTAATGTACATCTCTAGTAAGCTTAAAATTCAGTATTTAGTGTTTACTAGAAGGGGAGAAAGGCAAGATGAGATACCAGTTATTAGGCTAACTGATTCTTGTAGGCTTGGTCCTAGAAGGCCTAAAACTGACTTTTCTGAGTTAAATGTATAAGCAAGATTCAAGGAAATTTGTTTAGAAAACAGAGTTCCACAGGTCACATGGAAAGTGTTGCGAAAGAAATCAATAGTAAGAGGGTAAGCCAAGAGGAGAGGATAGACAAGGCAGTGCAAAGCTTAAAGTATGAGAGAAAATAGAATGTGAATGGCATGAGAATGTGAAGGATGACAGAGTTGAGAAGCATGGTGAAATTAGTTAGTCTCAAGGTTCCAAAGGAATTCATTTGTAAAGTAATTGTAGTGGTTTGCATTTGTCAGTGTGTCATGGTGACTCAATAAGTTAGTGAGTAATCAGACCATGACAACCAAAACACTGAACTGGATATTTAGAACTCACCTTAGCTACACTTCTAGATCCTAGGAAAATTCCTTCATCACGTGACTCCTATGAAGGGTATTAACACCCTTGTAACCCAAACTAAAATAAGTATCAGATATTTATAGTTCTAAAAAGGTATTAATCCCTTCAAGGTGAAAAGTATTATTATTTTCCCCTAAATAGACCATTATAAATTTTATAAATGAAATACTCAAGCAGTCTAAAATTTAAAATATCCATCTAGGTACCATATTATTTATGAAGCAGTCACTGGAAATCACTTGACCTCTTTCTGCCTTTTCCAAGTGACTTGAACAAGCATTTGGTTAATGGTAGTGTTTAACTCACTCAGAAATTATTCAATGAGCTCTGTTAACATGCTATAGACTATGGGGGAATCAGGTGTTGATAAGGGAGATAGTCATTATAAGAGGCATTCCTTTATTTCCACCTCTTTCATTATTTTTTTCTCATTAGATAAAATAGTAGTTATTGCCTACAGAATAATCCTAAGTACGATCTTAAGCATTGTGTTCTTTCTGGGATGGAGAAAGAAAACAATATAGTCAATATATTATGCTTGATATTTTATATTATTTGAAAAATTATGTTCAGGATGTGAAAAAACTAAACTAGTATGTGATACAAATTATTAAGAACATGATGAACTAGGAGAATCATGAGCAAGTACTTAAATAATTCTGGGTATTTAAAATCAAAATAAAGAAACCTCCTCTAGGATAAAATTGAGGAATGGTGAAAACTCATACCATTGTCTATGAAAAATATCTCCTCAACCAAATCAAACATCTCCAGCTGAGTACAAATTTCCCAAAATATCTTATATGAGGAGTCTCTGAAGGATCCATCTAACACTATTTCATTTAGAAAACTGAAATGAGGAAGAGGACCTGTGAATATTGGCCATGGGAAAGTAGAAAATATAGTGTCAATGGTCATGTAAGGAACTGGATAGAGTTGAGGAGATGTCAGTTTTGGAATCAGAGCTAAGCTTAGACGTCCCTTCTTGTTAGTTGTATAAACTTCAAGAAGTGGCTTCATCTCACAAGTCCCCATTTCTGCTCATGTGAAGTAGAAAGTAGGGATGTTAATATCCTTCTCACAGGGTTCTCACAAAGATTATTTGAAATAGGCAATGTTGGAAATTCCTGGCACTGAGTGAGTACTCAGAACACTGGTTCCCTTCTTCTTTCACCTACTACATCATCATTTGGTCTTCTAGGATTAGGCCTACAATTATCACACTCTAGAATTAAGGAATTTTAGCTGTGGGGAATCAACTCATGAATTACATATTCTAACAACTCTCTTAAAATCTCTGATGTGTAAAATATAGCTTTCATTAGAAACATGACACAATATGAAGATATTATCCTTTGGGGCTAATTTAGACAATCAATGAGTTGATATTTGAAGCATTTCACAAGTAAAGGAAAAATGATTAAAGAGTTATTATCTATTGTTTTTAATTATTTAAAATCCAAGAGGTAGCTATAATTTAGAGATGACTGAAATTGAATTGTATTTCTGTGTTCTGTAGAAGGTAAGAAATGTGTAGATTACACCCCAACCACTTTAAGAAATTCCAGTCATGTTTATTCAAAATGAGAGTAATGTTCAAAAAAAGATGCAGATATCATTTTACACATTGCATCGAAAATAAACATTATCTAAAAGAGTGATACCACAGCCTATCAAAGTTAAGTGGGCCTTGAGAGGCACACACGCCTAGAAACACCTCCAGGTCACACTTAATCCATCATTTATTTTTGAGGTGGTTAATTTTAAAGATATATAATTTTCACCACAACCCCAAAAAGTGAAAGTACTTGAAAGCACTTTCTTATGCATGAAACATTCTGGAGACAATTACAGGTTATGGAATTGGTCACTGCATTTTGTTAACAATCAAAACATCCTAAGTTGCAACCCAACTAAGTATTTATAAAGCAGATATACAACAGAGTTGGAATTAGAAATAAAATGGCCTTGCCTCTAAACTCTATCTTAATTTGCCTCTTGTTAGGCTTCATTCCTCCAAAGTTGATGTGCTTTATGTCAATCAAACTGATTATGTTTTTTAATAAATTGAAATCATCATCCCTACACCACAACCTGTAAATTATTTAAGACTTTATGATTTTGGAAGAATTGAGAAGTCTTGTCTTACAACAAAGTTGTCACTTCCTCAATATAATCTCTTGTGGTTTCTTAGTGTTTTTATTTCATTCTTTGAAAGTTCTTAAGCTCTATAATTGTATTATGTTACATAATTTGGTGATTGTAAATGATCAATTCATGAGTGCATAAAGACATTTGATTTAAATTAGAGTAAGGCTCAATCATAGTAAGTCCAAAATGATCGCTTTGAGTCCTATTATTTCCAATTAGTTTCATTCTTCCTCCATGGCAATAAGCTGTATGCATGGATCTCATTAGTGTTTTATATATATGAAAAAAAAAAAAAAAACTGAGATGAGGTGGCAGTACAAGTCACCAGAAAAAAATTCTCTCAAATATATTGTGGTTAATGGAGAAGTAAATTTGCCTAAAATTATAAACATTATGTCATTAAAAATGACATTATAAATCCTTAGTATCTAGAATCTCATTCATCTTTGCCATTCCAGCCTCCTGGTTTATGGTCACAGATCACATGTTCCATCATGAGATCATGAGAGTGTTGAAGGTATCTGGAAGCAGTGAAAAAGCTATAAACCAGGTAAGGCAAAAATACACTACATGTGCTACCACCATCCTACACCCAGAGCAAACATCATTAATCATGCTGCTCTTTTTCACTGAATTCATCCAGAGATTTTATATACAATTCTATTAAATGATAAGAGCTGTGGTTAAATTTATATTTTATAAAATGCTCAATCCAACTCATTTTCTTCTCATGTCAGTTAATAAAATAATTGAATGATAATAATTCTTCAATTAAAATATTTTAGTTTTTTAATTGAAAAAAGTTTTTGCTGTAAGGGTCAAAATAGACAATAAATGATGTTATGTTGCTAATGGCCTATTGCTGTCTGTCTAAAATAGATTACTGATCTTTTAAAGTAGTACACAAATTGATCATGCTGAGTGCTATATATTTTAACTTTTTATTATGGAAACTTTCAAATATTAAAAAAAAATAGAACTCTTATGTACATGCCATGCAACTCTCTCCAACAGTTATTAACTTTCTGCTGGTCTAATTTTACCTCACCCTTTGCCCTTTTATTCTATTTTAAGGCAAATTCTAGAAAGCATGTAATTTTACATATAAATACCTCAATATGTATCTCTATCAGAAAAGAACTTCTAAAACATATCACAGTATCATTACCACACTCAACAAAAAAAATTTTTTGCAATAATTTAAAATAATTCCTTAATGTCAACAAGTAACCATCACATGTTTAATTCTCCCCAATTGTCTGAAAATATCTTTATGAATTTTCTGGTACAAAGCAGGAATCAAGATTCAACTGGTTGATAAATCTCATAAGATACCTTTTTTTTTTTTTTTATGCGGTTCACGGGCCTCTCACTGTTGTGGCCTCTCCCGCTGTGGAGCACAGGCTCCAGACACGCAGGCCCAGCGGCCATGGCTCACAGGCCCAGCCTCTCCGCGGCATGTGGGATCCTCCCGGACCGGGGCACGAACCCGTGTCCCCTGCATCAGCAGGCGGACTCTCAACCACTGCACCACCAGGGAAGCCCAAGATACCTTTAAATCCCATCTCTTATTTTTTTTTTTCATGCTCTTTGCTGAAGAAACTGGTTATTGTCTATAGAATTTTTCTACTCTGTATATAGCTAATTGGATCCTTATAATGGTATTTAATATGTTCTGCTATCTTCTGTATCTCCTAAAAGTTGGATTAGAAATAGAGGCCTTATTGATTTAGGCTTATTTAATTAATTAGATTTTTTTTTCCTTTTGGCAAGAATATTTCATCCATGGAGATGTTCATTATTGTTTTACTTCAGGAAGCACATGCCTCAATATCACTTATTATGGTATTAAGAACAGCCCATCCATTATCAAGTTCCCCATCAACTTTTCACGTAATGATTCTAGTAGCTATTTATGATTGTTGTCTTAATCCACTATTTTATTAAGACTTACAAAATGGTAATATTTAGCGTTTTGCATGCATTCAATAGCAATTATTTTTCCATAAATAAACTCTCTCTTGTAAACTATTAGGTATTCTGAAATATAGTATGTACAGAAAAGGCAGAGGAAATAATTGAATCCTCCCTTTTATCAATTTTCAAAAATATGAGTTGTTGCCCTAGCTACTTCCAAAGGTGTTCAAAATGTTTTGTGTTTTTGCTTTTATGCTTTTTTGATTGCTTTGAGGATGATTAAGTGTTTCACTGCATTGTGGTTGTTATTCTTTTGTCCCATCTTTGACCAGTGAGAGCCCTTCAGGTTGACTCCTGTGTAATTTTAACATGATCATAATACACTTGACTAGATTTCTTTTATTTGCCTGACAAGATGTCCCAGGCTCATTCCTGCCCTGAGTTGCAATCAGTCATTTCTCTAAAGAGCCTTGGTTTCTTTTAGTGGGAAATGGAATTTAGAAGCTTCTATCTGATTTCTGGAATAGTCGTTGTGACTATGTGGTCATTGCCACTATGGCTTCTCAGTGTACAAACCTAGAAAACATATATTGCTCATCCACCAGAGGGCAGACAGCAGAAGGAAGAAGAACTACAGTCCTGCAGCATGTGGAACAAAAACCACATTCACAGAAAGATAAACAAGATGAAAAGGCAGAGGGCTATGTACCAGATGAAAGAACAAGATAAAATGCCAGAAAAACAACTAAATGAAGTGGAGATAGGCAAACTTCCAGAAAAAGAATTCGGAATAATGATAGTGAAGATGATCCAGGACCTGGGAAAAAGAATGGAGGCAAACATCAAGAAGATGCAAGAAATGTTTAACAAAGACCTAGAAGAATTAAAGAACAAACAGAGATGAACAATACAATAACTGAAATGAAAATTACACTAGAAGGAATCAATAGCAGAATAACTGAGGCAGGGGGCTTCCCTGGTGGCGCAGTGGTTGAGAGTCCGCCTGCCGATGCAGGGGACACGGGTTCG